>NW_009698015.1:0-37206 GCF_000703405.1 Apaloderma vittatum | reverse complement strand
GCCCCGGGGGCCGCCCCCGGGGCCCCCCCCCAGCCGCTCCCCGAGGGGCACCCGCCCTGGAACCACTCTGCAGCCAGCCTGGGGCTGGGGGGCTGGTTAGCGTTTCGCTGGTTAGTGGACTTTGTGGACGATTTCAGAGTGAGCAAAACTACACAGGAAGTTTCCCCCCTAGCCTGGATTTCTCTGGTGCTGGTAACCAGAATTTGCTTTCTTCGCTGTAGGAAAGAAGGGAAAAAACCCAATATTTGTCAAAAACCCAATATTTGTCAAATGAAAAAGACCAAGACCATTAAGGAGGAAATTTTGGGGTTTTTTCAAGCTTCAGATCATGACAAATAATGAAAATTTGAAAGCATGCTGAGAACTCCCCTTTAGGTATAAAATGTAATGACATTTTAATTTGCCTTTTGTGTAGAGTAGTCTCGAAAAATTACTCTGAAGATCATTTCTTCATTTCCTTTGATTCGATTCATTGTATGTTTCCTTAAAAGAAATTAATTATGGTATAACTCAGAATGACTGGCGTGACGAGTGGTACCTGTCATCACCAGAGCCCCCATAGAAAGGGCTGCCAGTTGGTGGGGGTATCAGTTTCACCAAACTGTAGTAGGGAAGGGAAACACAGGAAATCTCAGAAAGCAGATTTATTGTCTGAAGCGTTTGCCTACGCAAAACCACTCAGACTGGCATTTAAATGTAAAATGTACCTGGTGCCTTGTCCAGGAACTGCTGAGGCGTAAAAGGCCAATGCTGCAAGGAATGCTTGCTCTGTCCTTTGTACATGGGTTATAGACTCAGCACTATTGAAATGGAAATAATCAGGTTTGTCTTGTCTTCTTCTGTGAATAACATTGTGCTTCAGAGCAAAAATCTTCTATTCTTTCTTTTTTTCCTATCCCTAAATGTCCTTGTTAAAGCCCCATAGTCCTCAGCCATCACGTTGGGATACAGCCATGCAGGTGGCTGAGCATGGTGGCTTCCATGTACGATGGCGTCATCTCCATCCTGTACCACCACGAGAGTGTTCCTGTGTAGGATTGCTCATTTTCCCCTGTGGGAAGGATTTTTTTGCCCCAAGTCCCAGGGGAGGATGGTGAAGTGGTTGCTCTCCCTCTCCTCGCACTCTCCGATCTCTCTGTATCGCAGCGCTGGGGAGGAGAAGGCAGGACTGGGAGGGCTGGGAGCTGCCCCTGTTCTGCATTTGGGACTAGAGGCAGGGCAAGCAGAGTGGTCACGCAGCAAAGGTGAGAGGTTAGAAACTGAACACTTGAGACAGCAGTGTGCGAGGGCCTGAAGGGGAAAGAGCAAATTGCACCAGAAAAGGAGCAGCTTTAGTTGGGAATTGGGTGCTATAAAGTGTGGGAGAAGCAAGCTGAAGGGAATGAAGGCAGTAGGTCGGAGATGTGGGGAACGAGTTTAAGCTGGTGTTTCAAAGGACACATTCAGTGATCTTAGAGGCAGGGGGAGATGGGAAACACCTGAAGGATCTAAGCTGAAGCTGATAGCCATATAAAACTCCTAAAGAATCTGGAAGAATGAACTAATAAGATCTGTGGAGATACAGCTTATGATATTACTACCTTGAGCTTCCCCATAGACTTTTATAGTAGAGATACTGAAATGCTAAAGAACAGATCAAAATATTTTAGAAGACTCCTTTTTTTTTTTTTCAAAATTACACAGGACATTTATGTTACATGTAAATTAAATGTTTTGGGTTGTGGTTATGCCTAAACCTCTTGCCTGTTTCATAGAAGAATGAGTAAATAGAGGCATGAGGTTTCAAAAAAGGCCAACGAAAAAATGCCCTGTTTTATTCTTAACGTTTTGTATATGGAGGAAAACTGGTCTCCTGCACCTTTTATGAATTAGAAAATCAAGACAGAAGTCCCTCCCCAGGTTCAGATTTCTCTTCTGTCAAAACAACCCATTTCAGACAGATTTATTGGACTGGTTTTTCTGAATCGGGTTTGGCCCTGTGGCTCCAGTTAATGCATTTTCTGAGCTTTTTACCAAATGTACATTTTAAAGAAACTAAATTAGTTTGCTTATTCGGACACTTCACATTCCCTTTTCACTGAATTACAATCCTTAATATTTCATTTGCATCTCTGTTTGGAAGACAGGAGATGGTACAGCTGACCTTTTTACCCTACTCTTCATATCTCTCCAAAGCAGGAGCATTTTGACTTGAATGTTTGATGCCAATTGCTGCAGGCAGAGAAAGAAAAATAACCTTCCTGTTTTTTTCCCCCACATTGCTGCAGAACATGACAATTTTTAAGCCAAAGCCTGTCTCAACCAGATTATGGGGAAACCTCAGGATTTTCTAGGGAGCCCTTTGGGAGAGCCGTGTGGCCGCACTGGCCCTGCAGCCTCCCCAGCCAAGCAAAGCCCCGCAAGCCTTGAGGCCAGCGCCCAAGCCCACCTCAGCACAGGAGAGAAGCTGAGGCACGGGAAGAGTGATGCCGGGGGTGGAGTCCACTCACAGACCCATTTTCAGCCTCCAGTTATTTCCCGGCCTACTACTTCCTTTCAGCCTCACACGATATTGGTCCTCAACCCTTTTCCCAGTCTCTCATCCCATTTAGCCTCTGCTGTTTTTCTGGCTGCCTCCAGGGATGGTTCCGGCAGCGCTGCCTGTCCCCTTCTGCGGTGGGAAGGGGTTGCTTGCTGGGGCTGCGGCAGAGGGAACCCCCTTCTACCAGTGCTACGCAGCCTGAAGGGCCGTATTTTGAAACTGTCTTCTGAGAAGTAAGTGTTCTGACAACCCTATTTGTAGAACTACTTGTAAGCTAATGTCTCCACTTTATAAAAGATGTCATTTTGAAATCTCTTATTTGTTCTTTCATAAGTTTAGGAGTTGTAATGATTTTTTTTGCATCCCGTGTTTTAGGGTCGGAGAAAGACTTACACCAGAGCAGCTGCAAACCTGGCCCCCAGAGCCCTGGAACTGGCAGAGTCACGGTTTAAACTCCCCTCGTAACGGGGCCACAGGATCAGTCTCCCTCCCCGTGGAAATGTGCTGTGTCCATGGAGAACAGCTCCGACACAAACTGCTGGAGAGACTGCCTTAGGAACTTGCCAGCAGCTGTTTCTTACAGCTGGTGGGCCCTGGGCGGGTGCAGGGGGAGCACAGACAGGATTGCTGAGAGCCTGGGAGCTGGAACGTGAAGAGACGAAGCCTTGGTGCATCTTAGTTGTAGCTCCAGATGCTACAGCGTAAGAGCTTTTCTGCTGATGGTAAACAGTCACAACAGACAGTGCTGTTCTAAATAAATATTTTGCACATTTATCAGCAAAAGGTGGTTTGGGTTTTATTTCGTAGAATGAAAAGAAATGCATTTGTTTCTCAGCTGCTTTTTACCTTTTCATGTCTTTGGTCTGATGGCACCAGGAAGAATCAGCAAGCACTTCTCTCTGAGTCTAGCTTTCCCCAAGGGTGCAACTCAAACACATTAGCATCAGAAGACAACTATTGTGAGTGGAAAACTGGTGTATGAGGGTTGTAAAACCTAACTTGCATATCCTAACAGCAACACAACATTGCTTGAATTTTAGCATTTTGCAAAACGTTGTTAAATAGAATATATTTTATGTTTGTGTTAACTTTAAAAAGTCTGTTGATACTACAAGAAAATTCATTCTAGCTCTTCCTCTGTTTGAGTAAGTACTATATCATCCTATTTTTCATGTTAGTGGGTACCTCTTAACTGAGTCTGAAGTTATATGGATGCAAGGAAACCAGTTGGTGAAGTGGAAAAATATTTTATCTTTGAGTATTTTTCTTTCAAAGCAGATGAGGTTAGTTCTCTGCTTTCCTAGATCCTAGAGTAACAAGCTTCAACTGCTGATATCCCTTAGCAAATTAAAATATAGCTACAAGAAAAAGTTTCGGGGAAATCCCAAGAGAAGCTCAGAGAGAAGGGTTTCTCCCTGCTGTCAGGAGGTGTGCACAACTTGGGGTGTCTTTCTAAAAGGGATGTTCACGGACTCCTAAATCAAGTTGTGCAGGGTTATGTTCACAACTAGAAACGCTCTGGTCTGTGGGAGCGTTGGGGACCTTTCTGCCTGGAGTGAATTTCCCCAGGGAGGAGCTGCCCTGCTGGGTTTGTGGGTGCCTCCACGACTGGTGGTCGCTGCTCTCTGGCAACACTGAACTAAATCTCAGAGCTTTTCTTCCTCCTGCTCAGCTAACAGTAGGTTTGCTCTAGTTTCCCCTGTTGACGTATTTTTCATGCCTTGCTCTTCTCCTTAAGTTTTTTTCAGTGGATTGAAAAAAAAAACCACTTTGGTGTAATAAATTGAGAAAACTTCCTGGACTGGCTTTTGGAAGCAGGTTCTCTACAAGTGTCACTAGACCTCACCAGCCCGAAGCTCTGCAAACCTATTAGTTTCCTTTACCAAGGGAAGGTTCTTCCACAGATGTTGCCTAAACAGCAACTAATTCTAAAGTTGAAATGGAAGAATATTTATGGTCTGGGAGGTACAAAGCTCCACCAAGACTCCAGACAAGCCTGAATTTATTTTTAGTGCTAAGAGCTATTTGGGCTTGGGGTTGTTTTTTACCAGCTCGCGATTCTGAATTTTCTGATTAGTGCTTGAAGCCTTATTACTTGGTTTGCAGCATTAGTGCCTACAGGAACAATGTCTGTGCTTTGGAAAGCTCGTGTTTATAGACCTTTTAAAATATACAGTCTGCCTCAGAGAAAATTAAAGTGTTGCTCCATTCCTTATGCAAGAACTGCCAAAAATATAACAGTATATATTTCTGTAGAAGGAGTAGCAGAAGAGGCAAATGTTATTAATTTCAGAGCCAAATATTATGATTTTTTGTTCTCAGGTACCCATGAATTTTCTAGACAGATGTGTGCAACAGGCTTCCCTGTGACACCATCAATCCGAATGACTCATTTATGACAGTTTTAAAAGACTTTTAATTTTTCTTCTATAGTCCTCATAGACAGGTAGCGAAGGTGGCTGGCGAAGTCACACAGGCAGAACACTGCTTACGTGGGAAGAGAGAATATTTTGCATTGCTATGGTGTTGAGTTGGAAGCAGACGCTGAAACCCTTAAGCAACGCTTTTCTGTACAAGACGTACGGAGAACACGGAGGTGGCTGAGGCACGGGGCCGCGAGTGGGAGCGGAGGAGCTGCCCAAGTCCCACGGTGGGATGTTCTGGTTAGTGCTCACCCTCACAGCCCCACCCAGCAAGGGGGAAGCTCTGCAGCTGGGTCCTGGTGTGCATGGGGAGGCAACTTGATTTCTTTCCACACAAAAGACATCACAAAAGCAAAAACTCACCTCTGGTGTGAATAGATGCATGCCGATTTATAGCAGCAAAGGACTTCCCCAGTGTGGTTATTCAATTCTTCACGTGATTTTTGTAAATCCTTAACATTAACGCTATGACAAAAATATAGATCAAGGGAGTGCTTTCAGGCATCAGTAAAACATAGCTCGCTATTTCTTGTTATGGATGGTCAGGTGTGATAATACTCATTTATCAAGAGCTATCCAGAGTATATATGTCTCTACTTGTTCTGACCGGCCCAGGTTCAGAAAAAGTTATTTTCTGCGGATTGGATGTGAATGGATTTATTTGAATCAGCTAAACAAAGATTCTTTCTTGAAGAATGATCTCAAGGGAATATAAGGCCAAAGAAACTAGCTAAAGCAGAACAATCTCCACACTTGGTTTGCAGCAACGGTTGTCCCAAATAGACCTTTGCAGCAATGCAAGGCGCACATACTTCAGCTCTAAGAGATCCCTGCAAGTCTTGAGGGCAGAAAGATCATCTTCTCAAAACTGAGTGTGTTTCCCAGTGTGCAATAACCCAGTCTCACACACTGAGAGGAGGTATTGCCATTTATTTAATTTCTGTGCAGAGATGGGTGCTGGATGGGAATTCCACAAAGCTAGCTCACCACATTAAGGAATTGCAACACATTTACCTTGTTACTGAATTAGTATAAAAGTGCCTAAATTTGCAGTTGCTGGTCAGTGATTACTGTCTCTTTTATTATTAGTTAGGTATATTTAAGTCAGCTTCGCTTTCCATGTAAATTAGCACACATGCTCCTTATGGAGGAGCAGATGAGTCTTGGGTTTGAACTGAGTGAGTGGTTGCGATCTGCCCTTTGTCTGACTTCAAGTCCTTTGGCAATTACTGAGCTTTCTCAACACTCTCTAGCGTAGGATGTTTATTTATTATCAGTTCTTCCAGGCTATAGTCACTAGCGAGGCAGGTGTTTATACAAAGGAGCATACTTATACAAAAAAGCTGCTAAAATAACACGCTTACACAATAAAGCCATTGAGCAGTGGTCCTCTCCAGGAGACCTGTGCATTGTAATTCCCATGAGGGTGCCGGAGCCCTGGCACAGGCTGCCCAGGGAGGTTGTGGAGTCTCCTCTGGAGACTTTCAAAACCCACCTGGAGGGATTCCTGTGTGACGTGCTCTGGGCAATCCTGCTTTAGCAGAAGGGTTGGATTGGATGATTTCTAGAGGCTTCTTTCAACTCTGATGATTTTGGGATTCTGTGATAATTAACTCTAAGTGAATTGCTGTCACTATAACCTAAGAATTAATGCATGTATATTATTTTACTTAGTCTACAACACTGTGCAAACATCTGCCCACTCAGCATTTTATTCATCGATCCTGAAGGAGCGGTGTCCCGTATGTGCATCAGCTTCACATTTAAAGAAAGTTAAAATTAATAATTTTCCTTTTTCTCCTACTTAGCTGTAGCTGTTAGGTAGGAGGGAGGGACTGCACCTTTAATAAATGGTTGGTATTTTGTAAAAATCTGGCAATTTTACGGTACCTATGTGCTGGGCATTTGCTTTCTGTGCAGCAGGCCCGCGGAGGCAGGGCCGCTCCGTCACCGTCCCTACTCGTGCCCGGCCAAGAGGTTTTGGCAGTGGGAGGCAGAGGGGAATGCTGGGCAGGCCGGGGAGGGTCCCGGAGGGAAGGAGAAGTGCTGACTGCAGCAGGGCAAGGGATCCCCTTCACTGCACAGGGCAGGACCTAAACCTGCGAATGTCACGGCCAGCATGAGGAAAGGCAGCTACAAAGCACACTTGGGCAAATGTCTTGACTTTCAGTCACAAAATGTTAATAGGGTGCACTGGGCTTTTCTTCAATCACGGGCTTGTTCATGTGAGACCTTAAATTATAATTAAATGTAGGATGTGTTGTCCTGGGTAAATATGATAATTGGTTCAAAGTGTATAATGCTGTTAATTAGCATATGCTCTCTTGTAACGTGGGAGTGTGTGTTGCTGTCTCCTGAACCCCTGAAGACAGATTAATGAATCACAGTTCAATGCTCCTGTTTGTAGTACTTGGAAAGGAAGGAGCATCATTCACTCAGATCAGGCTGTTTGGAAACTTCGACAGCAAAGTAAGGAAGAGGTGTCTTTACATGACCAAATCTTTCTTGCTGAAAAAGTAATAACCATTGAGCAATAACACAGATATATTCTTCCATTCAAAAGAAGGAAAAAATCTTACTCTTTGCATGACACTGATAAATCAAGTGCTCCGTGGTCACATGAATATGACAGAGAAACATTCCTGTTTTGTATTCTGGCATAAAAGGTGGCATACAAACATAGCTATTAAAAGAAGCTGAGGAGAAAATGTACTAACACATGCACACATGCATGAACACATTTAATATCAGCTCTAGGAATATAGAATAAGTCACACTGGAAGCATAAATTCCTGGGCTTCAAGAATCAATGACTCCATCCAGAAGACCTGTAACACTCACTGAGGTGTGATTAATTATTCATTCAGTGGTTCACTGTGTTTCTCCTCAAGGTTTGTTTGAAGAGTTGTTTTCACTTGAAAGATAGTTCAAAAGTAACTATGAGCAATTGGAGACTACTAGCATTTTGTGGTGAATCGACATCTTGCTGGAGATATACAGGCTTTTTCTCTGCTTGGCTTTAAGCGTCAGTTTAAAGTGAATTTCCTCCACTGTTCCCTGGTCTGAACAGACCTTTCCCTGGTCTGAATAGATCTGAGAAAGGTGTCTTTATCTCATTGTCAGTCAGTCAAATTCTGCTTTCCTTTTAACAGCTTTTGATGCAACCAAATATAGTGATGGAAAAAGCAGAGAAGACAACTTGATTTCAAAGGAAATACAGCTTTACACAAAGTGCACATCCTTTTTTCTGTCTGCTTTGCATTACAGCAAAATATCTTTGGTTTAGAAATGTAGTTGCATTGCAGAGCTGCCGTCAACTCATTCTCACACTGGCTCCTCACCAGCCCCGTAGTCTGTGGCTTTCCAGGTTCGTAGAGAATTCTTTTAACTCATTCCCAGCAAAGGCAGTTAGGATACATATTGCTACCTCGAGTTAACAAGCCGTGGCAAACTAACTCAAACTCTATTAGAAGAAAAGAAGATGTGGATATCATGGAGGAAAAACCATGTTGGGCTGGCTACCCAAAACACAAGGAGACTGAAGGCACTGGTGATAATTTCCTGAGGGTGCAGAGTGCCCCTCCTTGGGGTCTCCATGGCAAAGGAAGGACAACACTTTGGGGGACATGTGGGATGGTGACAGGTGGAGGTTACATGGCTGTGGTCAGGATTGGAGCAGGGAGCTCTGTGTTCGAATCCTCCCCAGGCTGCGGCTGAGGTCAGAGCACATATCCCCAAGAAGCGCTTGGGGTTTTTCTTTAGGGAAAGCATGGGCATGGCCTCTGATTGTTTCTCTGATGGTGGGTAAGGTCAAAAAGAGACAATATAGAACATTTTTCCCACTAGTTCGTTTAAATTTACTCTTTATCGCCTCAGCACTCATTGTAAAAAATAAGTTGTTGTGACGCTCTTAATCTGCACTGTGATAGCTGGTATTTGTCAGCTTTACAGTTTTCATTTCGTTGTTGCTTCCATTTGTATAAAGAGAACAAATGGATGGGAATGGGTAATAAAACAGCCGGCTGAAACAAATAGTTGGCTTACTGAAAGATTTTCTATTACAGGAGAACTAGATTTCTGAGAAGACATAAAAATAAGACTTCCGCAAAGCATCATATAATATGAAAGTAAAAGCAAAAGGAGTTTCTGAAACAATTCCAGATAGACAATGGCTGCACGTCTCCTCTGGAAAGTTACTGCATCAAGCACAGAACTGACTGTATTTCTCTGAGTCCAAGGGCACAGTAAGAAACCTGTAGATTGGGGGTTTTGTGGGTTTTTCATTTGTTTTGTTGATTACAGTGCCTGTAGGTGCATGTAGGTACCTCCAGCCAATTTGCCACATACAATATCTCATGGCAATGATTGCCTCCTAAATAAAATACCATTCATTTTTAAAAAGAAAATTGCAGGAAAACATTTGCAAAGATCTGTCTTTGATGCTGCTGGCAGGGAAATCAGAAAAAAATACCTGAACAAACCTAAGCAGAAGCCTGCTTTCTCATGTGCATTCCCCAAGTAATGATTTAGTAACATCTTTCTGGTGTTTTTCATAGCCTGACTAGGTTCATTTATCTCACTGACCAGTGTGCTCAGCATCCCTACTCACAACAGTTTTCAGTGCCTTCAGGATTTTCACATAAATCCTTTTTTATCAGGTAGACAGGTCAAAATGATTACACATAAAAGTGTGTAGTTTTAAGATAGACTCAAACTTGTTTTCCTTAAGACAATGAGGCTTTTTTATTGTGCTGGAAATTGCTGCCCTGAAAAAATCCTGAACCCAAAGCCAAGACCCAAAGGCAAATTCAGAGTTTTGCTACTTGGGTACATCCAGATAAAGATGGAGGGTTGTTAAAGAGAAGAAACACATTGTTTATTTTTATCTTATTTTCCACACTGGTTTTGACTTACCCGCCAGGTGTCCTCCAGCCAGCTCACAGCCAAATTGATGGAAGGATCACGGGCCCCCGCGCCCCAGGTCCATCACGTCTGCCGGTGCCCATCCCCGTGGCGGGAGCAAAGGTTAAAGCTGCCCTGCAGGGCGGAAGGCATCTGGGGAGCTCCCGCAGCAGCAGTTGGGGCAGTTTCCATGGCAGCAGGGCTTTCCGCCTCTCCAGATGAAGGCAGCCATTTGACTTCCTCCTTGGACAATGTGCCCTGCAAAACTGGACTTCAGTCATGAAGTCTGTGTTCTCTAAACCTAGCTCTTGACGTAGATGTCCCACGTGAAATGATGGGTTTTAGCTGTCCCGGTGAAGTGCACGTGTTTTTGGAAGGTCACTGAAAACACATCACATGGGAAGCTGCTCAGGCATTGAGGCAAGAGAAGACCTGGTGTAGGGGAATTCCTTGCAGAACAAGGACACAGTATACCCCTAGAAAGTTTGGGCAATCCAGCTTGGACCTTAAACAATGCTCTGTTCTTAGAGTCGCCTTGAAGCTTAAAAAGAGGTAACAAAGTTGTATCTGCAAGAACTTTGCAAAACGTACATCAGGATGTTCTAACTGCAGCAAGGGCATCCAACACCCACAAGGATTGATAACGATAATCAAAGACTAAGCTTATTGTAGCTTGTGCTTGGCGTGCGAACATAAAGCATATTGTTTAACTGTATATATATTGGGCTAATTGGAGCAATAAAGTTGGAACGGCTCGTAACTGCGTCGGTGTGACTGTCGTTACCCGGCGGCTCTCCGAAAAGGAACCCTCTTCAACCTGGGTCTTGTTGTCATAGAAAAGGTGAGACAAGAGTTTATTAGGTCTTCAATCCTATCAGTATTGCACAAGAAAACAGATCAAGAAGAATAAGATTACACAAAAGCAGATGAGAGTACCCGTTCAAACAAAACCCCATCTGCAGATGAGTAGAGGATCCACAAGCCCAGTGTGGGCGCTCTGGGATATCCATCTTGAGCTGGAGATGTTTTGAAGTGTCTCATCTTCTTTTTTGTTCCAGAGGAACATAGGCCATAACAAAGGCAAGGTTATGAGATTGTTTTCTAATTGTTTTATTAAAGCAACTTTGTCATAAAGCGGAATTTCCCTCTTGGAAAGTATACTGGATTTGACTGGGGTAGAGTCAGTTTTCTTCCCTGTAGCCTGCCCAGGGTCGTGTTTGGGATCTGTGCTGGGGCCGGCGCTGGTCCCACTGGGATGTGGGTTTGTGCTGAGCCGCGCTTGCCCGGCGTCGGGGGCTGTTCTGCCCTCACCGTCCAGCTGGGAGGGACACAGCCAGGACAGCTGACCCCCACTGACCCCAGGGCTGCCCCAGACCAAGGGACGTCTGCTCAGCCATCAATCTGGGGCAGGAGGAGGAAGGGGGAATGCTCAGAGCGATGGTGTTTTTATTCCCAAGTCACCGTCAGGAGCGATGGAGCCCAGCTGTGCTGGGGAGGCTGAGCACCCGCTTGTCGTGGGAGCAGGGCATGAGTCCCTCATTTTGCTCTGCTTGTCTTTGCAGCTTTTGCTTTATCTGTTACACTGTTTTTATCTTGATCCACTGATTTTTGCACTCTCACCTTCCTGATTCTCTCCCCATCCCACCGTGGGGATGTGAGGGAACAGGTGTGTGGGTTGAGCTGCTGGCTGGGGTGAAATCACAAGAGAAAGGCAGCCTCTGGGGCTAGCTTGGAACAAGTTCTGTCTGACATGGAGCCCTGTCTTTGCTGGCATGACCTGTCTGTTTAAGAGAGCCGGGAACGACCTGGCAATTGGCCACGCTGCCCCCCATGTGTGCCTGGGGCTCCATCCCACTGAGCAGTTGGTTCAGGCAGGCTTAGTCAGGCTTCCTTCACTGTTTACAGAAATGTCTGGGGATGAAGGGAAACCTCACACATTACTGCAGGGGACCTTCTTATCAATGAATAATACAAAGTCTAGCCTTTATGACTCTAGTCAGAATGCTCCGGAGAAACTACTGGTAGGATCTGACTTGTCAGCATGGCTGTCTTCTGGGAAGATTTATCTGCAGATCTGTAGGACTGAGGAATTCTCCGTTGCTTTAATTCACTTCCTTGTATGTGCACACACAAACACACACACAGAATGGCCAATTTTTTAGACCTGCAGTCATAGACTAAAAGATATCCAATTGTAGTAGACTTAGGGGAAATTTTAACAAAAACATAAAAACCATTTCATTACCTAATATTCCCAGTGTATTTGTTATTATGATTTTTGGAGGGTTGTCTGGTTAAAATTAGGAAGCTTGTTTTTCTTTAGTAACCTACAGAGCTGGCACAGTGGTTATCTTGTGTAAGTGGTGTTTATATGTGGATTCTTTATATCTGCTTGCAGCAGCACCAGTCTTGAGAGCAGCTGTGTGGGGCACCTCAGCTGTGTTACACGAGCCAAAACCTCTCATGCCACCAGTGTGAATGACTGTGGCACTGGCCCTAGAAAATCCATACATAGAACATTCACCAACCAGAAGGTTTAGATTTTCAAACAATTACTAGTGTTGTGAGTCCTGTCCCAGATGTGGAGTGTGGCTGTCTGCAGACGTTTTCTCTCAGTAAACAGCTGTGTGGTGATGATGTGCACTGACTGTGATCTGACATTGAGTTTTTAATCCAGTAGTCCTGGAGTGTTGCTTTTTTAATGGCTTGTCACATATTCCTAAAAAGTTTTTTTTATAATTTTCTGTCAAACTAAAAGGTACAGGAGAGGCAAATGTGGAGGCATTGGCAGAGAATGGTGCACTTGTTTAAAGGGTGATGAGTCCAGTGACTGAGATTTGGCTGGCTGTGCTGCTGCTTGAGTGAGACAGATGGATGAATCCTGCTTTCACTAAATAGCAGTCAGTTGTTAAAAGGCTTTAAATTATCATCTTTATTTGTATTTTTTTAGTCTGGCTTCAGGTCACTTCATGTGTGAGATGCTTTTGACTCATTGCATTCTGGGCAAGCAGAACTAACTCCTGGATGTTGACAGCCTCCGAGTACTCTCCTTCTTGCCCGTGTACCTGGAGCACAATTAACAGACTTCAGAATGGGGGGGTGAAAAAATTCTGCTGGTCAGCAGAAAAGCTTTCACTGCATTATTCATGTCTTAATGAGATAAATGTCCACACGGGACACCAGCAGTGATACATCATCTTCTGAGTTCTTGCTTTTTTCTCCAGAGACTCAGCCATTCTGCAGCACCAAGGTCTCTATCATGCAGTCAGTAATTGGCTGCCACCTAATTTAGATCTTGAATACTTCTAGGGAGACGGTAGTGTGGTCTTCCAGATAGCCTCACCGAAAAATAGTCCGCTTCTCATGATGAACTGATTCCCTTACCTGCCTCATGCACAAGGCTATAACAATTCCTGCCTGCCAAAGGTGACCAGAGAGCAGGGGATGGTGCTGCAGCGAAATGCTGCAGCTTCTTAAACTTTCAGTATCAGAGGAGTGCATTAGACTATAGCATGCACATCAGCAATGTGCTCACTATTTAGGAAAAAAACGTCTTAAATACACAGAAACACAACCCTAGCAATCTGAATATGCATGCATGTAGTCAGATAGTGCTGGGAGAACAGGCTCATTCAACATGAACAAGGGAAGCAGGGACCACTCCCTATCTGCCCGCAGGTTACGTGCACTCCCAGGAATGCATGCACCTCTCTCCGCTGAAGTCACCTGCTCTGTTCCAGGACGAGCCACTTCCACCCTGCTGCTTCTCCCACCTCCCAAAGGACTGGAAGCCAAGGGGGAACCGCAACTGAGGCTGCTGCTCCCACTGCTGCCGGGGCTGGGAAACACGAAGGGAGCGGGAAGGGGCTGGAAACAGTTTCACCTGGAGTCATATCATAGTTTTCAGGAGAAATGGCCATTAGCAGGCAGCTAATGGTCTCCCACCAAACCACCCATATCTTCATCATTGGGGGGCCGGTTAGCTCAGTGGGTTAGAGCGTGGTGCTGATAACACCAAGGCTGTGGGTTCGATCCCCGCTCGGTCCCAATGTGTTGCCTGATCTAGTTGAGAAGTGTCCCTGCCCATGACAGGGAGGCTGGATTAAATGGTCTCTAAGGTCCCTTCCAGCCTAGGCCAGTCTATGATTCTAAGATTCTATGAAACTTGTTCTAGACACTGGCTCGGGAGTAGAGCTCCTATTTACTTTTCTTTTATACACACACAGACACACACGAAATCACTTTTTTGATCCTTACAAATCTATTTAAGAGGCTATCTATTATGAGGATGAGGGAAATAATAAATAATAGCTAAGTTTTGATTAGTGTAGGCTTTTAAAAATTCTTTGGAAATGGAGTCACAATATATGTTAAAGCTATACTTTTTAAAAAAACTCTAAATATAAAATATTTTTTGAATATCAGTTATGTTAATGCTTATTCATTGTTACTGATGTTTTATAACCATTTAAAAGACATTTCATTAACAGGTTTATGACTGTCTTTAACACATGTTACCTAGAGAACATTTTGTTATCATCTACCAAACATCCTTCAATCACTTACCAGTGCTCCATCCACTACTCCAGGTAAAACTTTAACATGGAGGATGAGGCATGTAAAGCTTTTAAGTCTATGTTTCATAATCTTGGAAAAGAAATTAGTCATTCTTGCCTCCAGTCCCATTTAGAAGCTCTAACAAAAGATTGATTCCAGATATTTTGCCTACCTTTGATTTTGCTTTGGTAGACTGGAGTGAATATTTATGAACATAAAATGTAACTTGTTTAAGTTACCCAATTCTTCTTCAGAAAAAGATTTCAAATAGAGTATTTGATTTCAAAATCTGTAACACATGCTTCGTTGTTCAATTGTATCATCAGTCAGCCCTGCAAAGAACAAGAGCAGTGTTACTCACAAGGTAAAATTATGTTGATTTCCTTTTCATATAGAAAAGTCATTACAGATTTGAAGAGACCCAGAATTTCTTATTTCCTGACGTTTGCTTATGTTGCCTCTGGAAGAAATTTCTCAGTGCAAAAAAAATACCAAATTATTTTAATTAGGGGTCTTGGCAGATACAAAGAAAGATAAAATTTAATGGTTGCTAAATTACTTATTGTTAAAGACCTTGGCATAAAAGAATGCTAAAGAAGAAAACAAGCTTGCTCTTTTTTTGCCATTGCTGAAGCTGTCAATGATTTTTTTGGGTAAAATTGCATTGGTTGTTTTGTCAAAAGAATTAGCTCATGTAGCCGATTCTGTTCCCTACTTTCCTTGGTAAACAGGAGAGGAGCCCATACCCTATTTTTATCCAGAGGACAGCACAATTTCAGGATTGCAGCAGCCGTCCCTGTCCCAGCCCAGCCACTCGCTTGCTGCCCACCCCGGGACGGGAGAGAATCTCAGGAGGAAAACTGGTGGATTGAGAGAAAGACAATATAACAGGTACAGGTCTAAACAGCTCTTCTTAAACTTGTGTTAGAGCTAGCAGTTCAGGTGTCAGAGAAGGTAAAGTGAACAAGCTGAGTGCAGGGGTTGAATGTGCCCGAGACCCGCCTGCTCACCCCAGCGCCGACGGGGCTGGGGGAGCCTGATGCGGGCCCCTCAGTCCCCACTAGGAAGGTGTTTCAGCAGCTCTCTATCAGAGACCTCCTGCATCTTTAGAGCCTTCTGAGTGTGAAATAACAGCTGAAATGAGATGTTGTGTGAAATCCTGGCTAGTTAACTGAGCAGCAGTTTTGCTGTTGATTCCAGGGGTGCTTAAATAGGTGTTCAGAAACACCGGTACCAAGTCACCGCAATTACAGTGGCAATCATCGAGTTTAGCATGATAAGAACATTTCTCATTTTTAGAGTTGTAAAGGGAATTTCTCTTTCAATTTGCACCTCACTGAGAACCTCAAGGTGTTTGAAAGTGGAGTGCGATAGCAATAAGTAAGCAAAGACAAGACAGTGAAGCTCTCTCCTGGGATATCCCCTCTTCTAACGTGGCCACTGATCTCCTGCTGCTAAACTGGAACACGTACGTGCTATCTCAGCAAGACTCCACAAAGCATGCCTTTTGTGAAGTCTGGGAGAAAAGGCCTACTTCAAAATTCAGAACTTGCCAATGTGTATGAGTTGTGGGCATGTGCTGACAGTCTTAGAGTGAGATCCAGAGGTTAATTTTGTGGAGGAGTCTCAAAGGAAATACCCGAGCATAATGATGCTGAGCACAGGAGCAGAGAGGAGCCCAAGCTGAGCCCAGCAAACACAGCTCGTCCGCTGAAAGCCTGGGCCTCAAGGCAGGCAGAGCCAGCGAGGAGTCGTCCAGCTCCTGGAAACCTGCTTGTCCATCGCCAGAGCAACTGTGGCCTGCTGCTCTTCCCGAGTCTTCCGCTTCTTTTACCCCTCAAAAATTGTCTTTGTGTGGAGAAAAATGGATCATATTGGTCATAATGTGCCACAAATCACTTGAGCTTCTTGTGCAGAGTGAGGGGTTAGGGAGTCTGGGCGGAAAAGCAAAAGCAAAGCTCCTCCTTGGAGGACCCGAGCCCTGGAGTTAGAGCTGCATCTGGTCATCCCGTACCTTGTGACAGTGCAGCATTAAATCCTGAAGTGCTGCTGATAGTGCTACTTTACCATGGAATTGCCCCCTGATTCTACGAAACAGGTTTTGGTTTCCATTTCCTTTTGATACATGGGACACTGAAGCAAGTTGCTCTAAGGTAAGATACTAGGGATAATACTGAAAGAGGAAACCCACCATTTATCTCCATAGCTTCCCTGCATGCTTGAACACTGAAAGCACTGCAAGTTGTGACTGACACATCTGTTAAATAGTCAAAGTAACTGGGCTTCGTGCATTTTCTTCTTGGCAGTAATATGTAGGAATGCATTTTGGTTATTAACTTATTTACGTACAAAGAGGAGCAAGGGATTCCATCTACAGACTTATTTAGTTTTTTTAAAAACATTTTACTTAGAAATGTTTGTAGTTTGAAAGGTGAGAAGGACTGGCCAGTGAATTATTTGCAGGGGAAGGAGACCCTGCAGGTCCATGGGAGCCCTGGAGCACGCCTTGGGGAAGGCGGCTGCCCCGGCCGTCGGGGAGGCAGCTGCGTTGCGCGGGCATCAGACACTGGTGCTGGTCACCTGGAGTGGATTTCTTCTTGCATGCTTGTACCTCGTCTCGGTGTGTCGCTGTGGTGAGGTGCGGGGCTCGCTGGTGAGACAGCAAGGTCCAGTTCCTATCCCAGCCGCCCCAAATTGGCTCGTGGCAGGTGAGCCCCAAAATGTATGATGCTCTGCCCTCAGAGGTAAAACTCTCACTGCCTGTAAGGCACATGTGCCTGATGGTGCTCAAAGTGCAGGAGAAC
This sequence comes from Apaloderma vittatum, assembly GCF_000703405.1. Classification (NCBI taxonomy): domain Eukaryota; kingdom Metazoa; phylum Chordata; class Aves; order Trogoniformes; family Trogonidae; genus Apaloderma; species Apaloderma vittatum. Next base: position 19,999 of record NW_009698015.1, on the reverse strand, counting down.
AGTTCTGGTTTGGTGTAACACTCCCGGTCATGGTGGTGCATGGTGCGAGCCCTGCCATGCCACCAGAGCCCAGGATAAGGAGTGGAGGCTGGGACTCCCATGAGTCCCCAGTGGCCCTACCCCACCAGCAGGCACTGATGGCTCCCTCAGGTCTTCTCCAAGCTCTCCTTCATTCCTCCTTCTCACCCAATCTGTTTGTTGCATCGTAGCTGCTGTTTAATTGCAGTTCTGTCTTTATGAATGCTACAGCAGCCTGCATAGATGCCACTTGGAGATTGCTTCTTCATATGCAGATGAGGAAATAAATATCTTTGAAAAGCTTGAAGTGAAGGCTTGCGAAGAAAGATATATGCAGCATTGTCATGAAAGTACACAGTGTATTGTGATCATGGCATGCGATACATTACAAATAATTCTATTTGGATTCTGCAATGAGAATTAACAGAAAACCATGGGGTTTATTTATTGCTCAGAGTAGCTAATATACCTAAACAATTGAATTTTAAAGTGTAAGTACTGTCTTGTTTATAAACAAAATCACATGTTAAGTCTAGACAGAGTAAGCTAGTATCCATGGCCATGTTTTGCATGTTATGTTGATTTTATCTACAGGGACTGTTAATCCATCTTTCTTCCAGGAATTCATTTCAGCATTCCATTTTCCTTTAAAAGTGTTTGAATCAGGCTTAAAGAGAAAGGGAATAAAATAGAGCCATCCCTTCTGCTTTCTGCTCAAGTGAAATTTTCTTCATCCACCAAACAGAAAAGTTAATGTTTCCAAGCTCCTATGCAGAACATGTATTACAGTTGTTTTGTAGAGACATTTTAAATGTGCTAGAACTCGGAGTAGATAAAGAGCTGCACCAGTGTCTTCACCTGCTGAAACACCCAGGCCTGGAGCTGAGCAGGTTATAGGTGAGAGCAGAATGACTGCTGAGCACTCTTCACAGCCCAGCACCTTCGGGTGCTGCTGCTGGGCTTGCATCAGCACCAAGGCTTTGCCGCAGCGTAGCCACGCTGCCATGTGCCACCATCGCTCTGCAGCTTGAACGTGGCGCTTTTTTTAAATTTTCGTAAAGGAATTTAGAAGTGAAGGCATGTAGTTGCAGGAGCTGTCGTATGGGTTACAGACTTACCGAGAAGTTGCGCTGGAGGCCCGGAGAGGTGTCAGGGACCAAGGGACCGGCAAAGGGAGAGGAAGGAAACCCTGAGCTGCCTGTCTGGGAAATGTGGAGAGGCCTCCCAGGGTGGGGGGAGGGATGGGCACTGCCAGAGACCCTACATTGAGCTCAAGGGCAGAGGGGGCTGCTGGGGCAAGGAGGGGCTGTGCCATGGAGAAGGGTTGCGTTTGAGAGAGAATGACACTGCTGGAGGGGGACGCACCATCCCAGGAGCAGGTGTGGTCCTCCACAACTCATCCAGAGCCTGGTCCTGTTCAGGAGCACACTGGCGACAAGGCCTGGTGAAAAGCTGGGACACACGGCCAAGACTGGGGTGGAGGGAATCATCATCTTGGCTGACCTTGAGAACGACAATGACAGAGACTGTGTACAATACAGGTTTAAAAACTGCAAGAGCACACCCCCAGCAGTGCATTGTAGGAATTTCTCCAAATAACCTGGATCTCATTAGCTGGAATTGGCTGAGATGGGTCAGGGTGTGCTCTGATCACAAGGGATGGCAGATACAGCGAGGGCAATGTGGCCCTAGAGTGAATGCACAGATTGTTCCCTGGAGAAAAAAAGGTCACCCTGATGCACAAGTCAATCTATAAGGCTGAATAATTCTGTTCATCTCTGTCCAAAAAGATTCATTTGGAAAGGAAGCGATGTCAAGGAGGGTGGCAAGGTGAGATCCGATATGAAAAGCCACTCTTGTTGGAGGAAACTGCAGCTGTAATAAATAATGTGCTTTCTTTGGTGGCAAGCCAGAGGTCTCTCCCTGGCTGCTGCTCACTTCCTACCACCAGCTCACTGCAGGCTTTGTCCTCCCTCCTCTCTGCTCCGTGCTTTGCTGCGGCAATGCGAGCGCCCGTGCAGCTGTGCTGCGAAGGGAATCACGGGAATGGCCCGGGCTCGTAACAGGCCTGTGAAGCAGCATTTTGTTACTTGGGATGGTCACAGTGAAGCTGCTCGCTGCGAGGCCAGCAAACACTTGTGTCTTACAGGTGGAGCTGTGAGCTCTGGGGCCAGAGTGGGAAAGGTGCTTCAGCACGGGGCCCTCTCCCAAAAGAGACTGGCTCTGAGGAACAAAAAGCTGGGTTGCCATTTGTGAATAGTCACAGGAGTGAACATCAGGGAGGGAGAGGGACTCTGTCCTGGTTTCACTGGGACGGGCTGCTGGGCCGGCTGCGGTGTGCAGCCCTCGGTGGTTTGGAGAGAGCTGGGGGCTGGAGCCAGAAGGGGTGAGGGGGCTGGTGGGGGTATCCCATCCATCTGTGTCCTGTTCCTCCTGAAGGGGGAAGTTTGGGTGAGGACTCAGGCTCCTCCTGCCTTGCTTCTTCCTTCCCCTCCTGCTTTTCTCCATCCATGGAGGCATCGCTAACCACTGTGCTCCTGAGAACAGCTTTCCTGCTTATGGTGACCTCTGTATTTTCAATGGGCTGAGTATGGCTTGAATACTGTGTTTTGGTTTTGGTATTAGTGTTGGTTTTGTTGTTTCATTAAACCTGTTTTCCTTTTAACTTGTGGGTCTTCCCTCCTTTTCTGTATCCCCCATCTCTGCTGGGGTGGATTCACTGGGTGATGGAGCAACTGAGCTAGTTCAGCTCCAGACACAGGCAAAGCATAGAGACTCTTTCTGATAACCACTGCAGGCTCATGAGCACATATTTAGGTTGTAATTTAGATGTCTTTTAATCAGGATCAGGCTAAGATTCGGAAAGGGTCTCATTCTTACCCTCAAGAGCATGACAGGATTGCAGAGGGCTGTACAGTGGGGAGGTGCAGTAGTGAGGGCTGGGTGCGACAGCGCGCTCCGTCCTCAGTGATCCTAGGCTCTTGCAGATGAAGAAATGGGTATGAGCAGGGAAGGAACAGTGCTGACTGCTTCAGATGTGCCTTCCGTAATATTACCATGCATATATATAAGCATATATATATATGCAGCTACAAATATACATGTATGTATGTGTATGCATAAATCTATATATACATATGTTTTTATTTAAATGTCTATTTTTCAAAGCCAGAAACTTGCAAAGCATATGCAGAGATTCTTACAGCAGGCATACAGGTGACTGATCACTCTCACCATTGTCTTGGACAGCAGCACCAATTTCTGTGTTTCGTGAGCTTACTTTGCTTCATTAAAAAGTGATTTTATCATTGCTCATAGGAGCAGCAAGGTAAGCTGCAGGATTCAAGAATCCCAACTTGGAAAATATTTGAGCAAAAGGTGTAAATGTTAACATGCAAAAGCAAACACACTTTAAATCAGTAGTGCAAGAATATGAGTCTACAAGCTTTAAACATGCACAGCAACTCTCTGTTCATTCCACTGCCTCACACCAATATCTGGAATAACTTTAACAGCTCACAGAATTGTGGCATTTTAAAAGCTCATGGGTATTTCCCTTTTTTCCTTCTTCTTTTTTTTTTTTGTATTTTTTTTTATTTTGCTTTCACAAAGCTTGTTGTTTCCAGTTCCAATTGACAAACGTGCCTAAGATGACTGTCAGGAGAAGAGTGCTCCCTTTGCTGTTTGCCACCAGGCGCCACCCGTGCCTGGCAGCTGAGGATCCGTCCTGCCGCTGGACACGGGCCACCGCTGCTGTGGGACCAGCAGGGGACTCGGCTGCGACCCCCGGTGAGGACAGGCTGCTACAGCTGCTGTCTAGTGGTGGCCTAACGAGGCAGGTTAAAGCTGTGCTGGGGAAGGCTTTTGAACCAGCTGGTAACACCAGCTGGGATTTCGGAGGTCTAAACTGCAGTGATAAGGTACCTGTCTGTACCTCCCCTGGCTCAGATACAGCACAAATTGCAAAGCTTAAAGATGGGGTTTTTTTCATATGTTTTACCCTGATGTTCCTTTGCTGAGACACGTTGCTTGAGTTGTGTTTCCATGCTTGCGCCTCCGAGCATGCCAAAGAGGGGAAGAGACTATAACATGCTTTGCAGCAGCTAAGGTAAAGCTGAGGTTTTATATCACACACAAAACCAGATGAAAAGGAAATTCAGAAGCCTCAGTATGAGACCCATCCATCCTTGTCTCCTTTCAGGAAAACCCTTCTATAGCATTGTTTGATGCTAGGGCTAGCATCTTGTCACATACCAGCCTATCCTTACCTCTGAACATACCCATTACAGCTTGGGCAGGATTTTTTGCTGGAGCATCTTGGAAAGTTGTCCTGGATCCTGCTTTGATCACCTGTCAGGAAAACCTGTCAAACTATCATTGCTGGGCAAAGCTTGGCTTTCAGTTGTTCCAGCTCCTCTGTCTTTACAAATGTACACGAGCATGTATGCCTGCAGGACATATGGGCACCATATGTATACATGTCAACACAGCCTGGGCTCTGCCTGGATCTTGGCTCTTTCAGCTCGTCAGCGTAACAAATGGCACACCAGATAGGTTAAAAGGTCCCTTTGCTGTCTTGGTAGACATAATCTTCTTAAATGTTTTATACATTTTGTTCAGACTGAGAGAAGAGTCATAAAAAACTGATGCATATTACTGGATGGAGGCAAATAGAACCCTGCATATTCAGGAAATGTCCTCAGCATAAATCGCATCCTGAATCTGTGAAGCCACAATTGTATCATTGCTTCTGTTCTGCCCTGTTATCAGAGCAGGCGCTGAACCATCTGCTGAGGACCAGCCTCCACCTGAGACTTGTCCTGGCCATGGGGTGGGTGGTGGCTCAGCAGGGGACACTGCCCAGTGTGCATGTCCTGCTCTCTCAGGTGCTCGGAGATGCATGGGAGTGGTGCTGGAGGATTCTTGGGAATTGGGTGCCGGCTGCTGCAGCTGGGAGGCTCCGCTCATAGGTGGTGCCAGCCCCTGCACTGCTGAACTCTTTGCAAAGTTAAAAGATAAAAGAAAAGGAATGAGGAAGAGAGAAGCATGTAAAATACATGAGCAGGTTGAGTCACAAATCCCCAGAAGTGTGCACTCCATCACAAATCTCTCCTCAGTGGTAGCACCGCAGATCACCACAATTCAGCCATCCGCTGTGAACCCTGCAACCTGATGGAAACGTTTCATGATTGAACAAATGTCTCTGTCAGAAGCAGCTCAACCTGAGCATCGCTTTAATGCCAGCCAGAACTAATGTGCGCAGAGCGGAGCGTGCGCCTCTGCTGCAGCGACAGGCACTCCCTTGCTGTCACCGGGTGAGTGTGTCACCGCTCCTTCCTGGCTCTGCAGATAACAGCAAGTCACTCCACTCGGCTTCTTTAATTGCCTTTTCACATCTCTTGGTGTTGAGCAGATTCGTAACCTTGCTGGCAGTTTGAAAAGTAATTTAAACTGAGCTAATAAGCTCTCCATTATCCTTTACAGGAGATGACTGAAGGTAAGTCGAGTGATGTGAATCCCTTTATAGACTGTAACAGCAAAGGCCATTGTAGCCAGAGTCCCACATTGTCACTTGTCGTTTTAAATGCAGGAGAGGGGTGAGACTAAGAAGGGATATTCCCACAACTCTCTTTACACCAGTGCTCATCCAGGAGGGTGCATGTGAGAAAACCAGTGTGTCTGCATGCTCCTTCTGGGTCTGTCCAGTCCATTGCTATTGCCCACCTAAATGCACGGTGCTGGAGGATGAGAGATGAAGGTGAAGGCGGCAAATGAAGCTGTGAAAGCAAAGCACATCAGCACACAGGTGAATCATGGAATCATTCAGGCTGGAAAAGACCCTTTAGAATTTTGAGTCCAACTGTAAACCTAACACTGCCAGGTCCAGCACTACACCCTGTCCCTGAGCACTACATCTACATGGCTTTTAAATACTTCAAGGGATGGGGACTCCACCGCCTGCCTGGGCAGCCTGTTGCGGTGATTCAACCCTTTCTTGAAGAAATGTTTCCTAAAGGCCAAAGTAAACCTTCCCTGGAGCAACAAGAGGCCGTTTCCTCATGGGTCATCCCTTCTAGTAGTAACAAGAATCTGTGCTCCGAACTAGCACTGTGGCTGTCTGCCAGAGAGCTGAAGAACTGAGACTGTGCCTATGAGAAGGAGTGGCTCAGAGGACTTTCCTTGGGAAAACTGAAATAGCTGTGAGCACAGAGGACTTAAACAGAGGGAGACTGGCTGGAGAGGAATTGAATCTCTCCTCCAACCAAAGAGGCAGGAACAAAACCAGAACCTCCAGCACACAGGTAGCAAGGGCACTGCTGGCCAAGGGAAGGTGCCAGGGAATGTGGGAGACTGTGCACACCCTCACCCAGGTGCTTCTTAAACAAAGGGTAGTGATCTTCTTCAGAGGTGCTTTCAGGCCCCGTGTAAGCCACCGATTTTGCATAACAGACATGCAAAGAGTTTTCATTATTTTTTTTTTAAATATGGGAACATTAATTTCCAAGAGTTGCAGGCACACAGAATAATGTGCTAGTTCACAAAGCGCAGAGAAAGAACAGCAGATAAAGGAGGAAATCTTTGTAGTGGAAGTTGTCACTTCTGTAAGATCAGGGAATGTTGTTCACAAAATTCCAACAAGGCGGATCATTTTTTTTATAGCACTCTGGATTGTCTCTTATCAGTAAAGGTCTGGTTTTTTCCAACAGACTGAATTCCAATAATTCATCTCAGCAAACACTTGTTGGCAGGCAGGAAAGCCATCTCCAAGTCTGAAACAGTAATTTCTTTAACATCACTGATGCTCATAACACTGATTTTTAAAATTTTTATAGAGACACACATAGAAGATAAGTGGCATGGTCTGATTTGTATGTGTGCATCTCAAGAGGCAGCAAGAGAGCTTAGCTGCCTGTGCAAACCTGGGAATTAAAGGTTAAGGGATGGCTCCTGCAGGTCTGTAATAACCTGGTGGCATAAAACTTACTACATCTAGCATGTTCTTGGCCACCTGTTGCAATTTGCTCTCTCTGCCTCAGATGAGTGGTTCCCCTCTCGGCATCACCAACCAGTCTCAGCTGTGGCTGCCACCCTATGAATAGTAACTAGCTGAATGCCACCAGTCCTGCTGTGTCTGGTGTTTGGTTTGTTTACTGTCAGGCTGGTCAAACAACTGCACATGTTGCCTGGAGAGAATCATAGAATCGTAGAGGTTGCAGAATCTCTGTCTTTGGAGATACTCAGCACCCGCCTGAATGCAGTCCTGAGCAACCTGCTCTGGGGAGACCCTCTTGCAGCAAGGGGTTGGAGCAGATGACCTCCAGAGGTCTCTTCCAAACTCCACTGTTTTGCAATTTCAGCGTTTCCTGGAAAAGCAGGAAGCAGATCTTGGTGGTGTTAATCAATACAGTTCTCACAAAATGGTGGGGGGAAAGGGCCAGTGTGGCCAGTTCAGGCTGAAGTGTAGGCTGCACCAGAGATGGCCCAGCTGGGCGGCATAAAGGGGGAGCTGTGGGAGCACTAGATAGAACTGAGGGTCAATGCTGGCCCTGTGTGCAAATTGCAGTCTTCACACCCACAGCTTCTGGGGTGGAATCTGGTGCTTTTGGGCACAGGAGACACCAAGGCTAGATAAAGGAAAGCTGAAGCCACAGCTGCCACAAACACGAACATTACTCAGAGAAAAGGAAGGAAGGCATCGTTACTGCGGTGGTAGAAGAACAAAAATGAAAGCAAAAGGCCTAATAAGAGTGCCAATGGCATTCAAAGGTGGAAAAAGTTATTGACTTTTAACACTGATGAATATTAACACCTGGTAGTGACTCTGAGGGAAACAATAGATTTGCACCTCTTGAAGGCTCCAGGGCAAGACCAGATATCCTTCTGAAAGGAGCACCTTTCGTCAAACTTATTTCAGAATCGTATTTTCTTTCCTGATATACAGAACTGCTTGTGTGTATTTCTTCCTCATCTCTGGTTTTCTTTCCTTCTCCCTGCAGGCGTGGAAGAAAATGTTACTACTGCATACTCAACCAGAGTAAAGGCAAATCTGTTCAGATGTCCAGCCCAGAACTTGCAGGTAAGAAGAGGTCCAATGTCTACATTTAAACATCTCCATCTCAGAGCTCATGCCAGTTTTTCTTGTCATTAATCTTTATGTCCCTCCTGGCTCGTGAGCAATAGCTTAGGACAGAATCCTTAAGGGCAGATGGGTTATTACTTTCAATATGTAACAGCTGTCACAACATTCTCCTGAAATGGATGCAGTGGGTTCCAGCATTTACCAGTGGTTTCATCTCAGAATAATTTTTCTTCTCCACAGTTTTCCACATTCTCTCTAATAAATGCCAATCATATTTTGAACAGTGTGCTTGTAACAGCATGCTTGTATATGTTTTCAGGACACTATTTTCCTTTCATATTAGGAGAAGAAAAAACTGTAAGCATAAGCCTTATGCTAATATGCTGAACTTTCATAAACTTGAAAGTGCTGATGGGAGAGAAATCCATAAATACGTCTCTACTCACTCTTCTAGCATGTGTGAGGAACTGTGAAAAATTGTTCTTTCAATATATTTCTCAGAAAGAAATTTTGTCACAAAAAGGAATGACTCTAGAGCTGGTGAATTTGAAAACTGAGACCCCTGTGTACCACTTTGCCAGAAAATCACAGTTACTTCTTACTCCTATGACTCCTGACTGCTAATGCAATGATAATACTACTGTCGCATTAAAGCAGAAAAAAAAAGTAAAAGCTAATGTAGGCAGGACTAACTGGAGGAGGACAGATCTACTTTCAAACTACATAGACAGGCATATACACAGAGGTAATAAGATTATTTATTTAAATAAAACCCAACGACCTGCATATTTCTTTTTCTACTAGACGAATTCCAATAGGAGACACTCCTGTGGAATTTAGGTATTTTTCTAGCTCTATGTCCTGGTTTTGACTGGGGTAAAGTTAATTTTCTTCCAGGTAGCTGGTACAGTGCTGTGGTTCGTATTCAGTGTGAGAGTAATATTGATAACACCACAAGGTGGGACAGTCCCCCTGCCACTGGCGGGAGCTGGCCAGGGGATGGCAGCCGCCGCCTGGGGGCTGGCGGGGCATCCGTCAGCGGGTGGTGAGCAGCTGCACTGTACAATAGTTTCATGTATTCTTCTAGCTTTATTATTATTTCCCCTTCCTTTTCTGTACTATGAAACTGTCTCTCTCTCAACTCACAAGTTTTACATTTTTTTCCGATTCTCTCCCCTATCCCACTGGGAGGGAGGAAGTGAATGGCTGCGTGGTGTTTAGCTGCCTGCTGACAAAAATCAATGTTTTAAAAGAAAGAAGAATAACAAATACATCCGTAATCATCTCTACCTGTCAGCTGGTGGATACATTACTTATAAAAGCATCGCTGGCTCTCAGTTGTGGTCCCAGCCTGCCAGGGAATACAAAATTCATCGATGAAGAAAGGAATTTGCAAGCAGGGAAATGCCATGAGGATGGGTTTCTCCCTGCTACCTATCAGCAAAAATTTCCAGGAATGTATCTCTTATGTTATTGTCAGCAGAAAATTGAAATGCCGTTTTTTTCTTCTTGCAAGTGCATTTATTTTGAAGTTAGTGTCAAGTTGTGATAAATGTCCTCTGAAAGTGGAAGAAATGCCTTGATTTGAGCTTTTACTAGGAGATTTCTGTTTATGTTTGAGCAGTTTAGGATTAGGGGCCAGCATGGTATCAGTGAGGTTTTATTGGCGTAATTTTGAGACTAATTCAGAAGGAAATCCTGGAGTACTTGCTGGAATTTGAGGTCACTACACAAATCATTTTTCACGTAGTAGTAACAGGACAACCTTTTCATTCACTTCCTGAACACTAATTTAATGTTACTGAAGCGTTCGGTCACCACAGGTACATTGCTTCATTTCCTAAACTGTTTTACTGCCAATGCTTTCGTGACCATGCAACTAAATAATGCATGTTTTGCACTGTTGTTCAAATCATTATTCCTGACCTCTTCCTTTGTCACTGGCAACGGCCATTTACAACGTAAAACATTTCTGTCCGCAGCTGATGCCAAAGCTGGAGCAAGCGCTGCATGTTTGCTGTGCTTCCCGGGTAGATGCCCTTCCGTGCCTCCAGCTGCTCAGAGAAATACAGAAATATTATGAAGGCTGTCAGCCTGAAAGATTCTCAGTGAAAGCCTTGACTTCTTTTAAAAATGCTCCTGTTTTTGGAAAGGTCCCATAGTGTTCTGTCTAAAAAGCAAAGAGTTCTCTCCCCCTGCCTCCCCTTAAACGTTGAGGTAGGAGGGCAGCCTCTTCTCTGACTTCTGCATGAAGATGAGTGGAATCTGAGAAACCCTTCAGAGCCCAGTCTTTAGTTTTTCCTAACCAGCTGTTTCACCTTCTGAGGGATTTGCCTTGCTCCTCTAAGGGCGGCTGAGCTCTGGGCAGCCAGCGGCCTGGCCTTGCCCATGTGCTATCTCTGTGTTTCTGGAGGGAAGCGGGATCGGCTGCTGCTCTGGGAGGACCACGTCCACATGTACGACCGCGGCAGCGCCCAGGAGGGTGCTCGACCTTTGTTCTCTGCCCTGCGCTGCTCTGCTCGGGCTCCGACCACGCATAAAACGTCGCTCCACCCGAGGTGGTCGGGCTGAGGGAGTGATGGGTATGGGTGATACAGGAATAAGTACTCCCAAGTAGAAACCTGACAAGTGTGTGAGTGCAGCCAGCACTGCTGGCCCTGCCTGTTACACGCTTCGGTCATACTCCTGTGAGAGCAGCAAACCTCTGAAATTACATCAATTTCATGGAAAATGTATGAAATATCATCAGTGATCCCCAGGCTTGCAGGGTGCATTTTAAATGACTAAGAAAGGTTTCTCTCTGTTGCTTTCTTTTTTTCCTGAGGACAAATGTCAGTGTCAGTTACAGTCATCTTAAATACAAGTATTAATCGCAGATGCTTGTATGCCAGGGGCAGATGAATAAAAATGGTTTTGCTGAGTGCTGGAAGCAGAAATAACAGATGTGTAAATTACTTCAGAAATTTTCATTCCACTTTAAACCAGGAATATTTATTTTGATACATCCTGCGTTGGCTGGATTATATTTGATGAAGAGCAGTGTGTCTGGAGGCAAGGATCCCCTCAGCCGCACCCAGCACCAAAGCCTGGAGCTGCTAAGAAATCTCTGAGAGTGCTGCAGAGCCCTCAGCCCCCAAGATGCCACTGCCCAGGACCTGCCTTCCCACCCACCTCCTCCCCAAATGATGATGGTTCATGAGGAGGGGACATCTTCCTGGAGTGACTGTGGGGATCTGTGTGGCTATGTGGCTTTGGTGAGCACCTGCTGCACTGGATCAAGGACAGCATTTTTCCCCTAAGAGCCCTCTTGAAGGACACCGCCACCTCAAGCAGAAGTGTCAGAAGAAAGCTGGAAGGGAATATTCTCAAAAATCAGGTTTGTCAAAGACTAAATTCTTCTCCAGTCCAATTTAATCCCTAGGAGCACAGAGAGACAAATCTCCAAATTACCCAACCAGTGAGACAAAGATAGGAGTATATGGTTATGAAGAAAGATCAAAAGGAGCTGTAAGAAACGCTGGGAGTAAGTTCCCTTCACCTGACTGAATTTCCTAATAACAATGGAGAAAAGAATAACAACAGCAATTCAGGTAGAAAGAAGATTTTATTAATCTTTTCCTGAGCTTGTCTGGCAGACATACTCACAGCATCAGTAATAATCCAGGAAGAAATGTAATTGAGTCAGCTACCAAGTAGGATTTACAGGGGTAAGTAATTCAGCTGCAACGTCCCAGGCACATACCAGACGTGTGGCCTTTCTCTGCGCCTCACTCTAGGTGAGGCTTCAGGGGAAAAAGCCACCCTGGAGAGGTGCAGAGGAAACCCAGCGGTGCTGCGCTTCTGTGTCAGCTGCCTCAGCGTGATGCATTTACATTTTTGCTTGCTCTTTATACAGATAAACATCTTTATACGAAAAGCATCTCCTTGCTCCACCCGCTGCTGTGATATAATGCATCATTTTTATGGCTATAATGTACTGGCTATGGTGAAATACACTTACTACTGAATATTTTTTGCAGTGGTATAACCCTTCTGTGCATTTCAGTATAGTCAAAACCAACATGTAGCTTTCATACTTGCTTTGCAAAAATGCCAGAGCTCCTGTCTAATGTCACTGCATCACTGCATTTTAGCTTTAATTGAGTGGTTTTACCGCATGGCTTGCATAGCTCATGCCCTGTCCCCAGGTGACACACAGGAATCAGAATGCATACTCCTCTGATGGCTTTTCTGTAAGAGGACGCTCAGAAGCCAAATGCTGCCCCCACACACCAGCCTCCGCAGGAGATGTGAGATCTGAGCTCACTTGCTGCCCCATGCATCACCCTCTGCCCCAGCTGCTGACACTCCCGTTGGTGTTTAAAGGAAAGGAAGGGACACACGGATGTGCAAAACTAACGCTGCGTCCTCTTGCAAAGATGAACACCATCGGGCAGGTGGGAGAGTCCACACAGGCTCGTTGCTGCAGGCGTTTACTCGCCCCAGCCCCTAGGCTGCTCGCTAGGCACCTCTCCCCACCACAGCCTGAGAGAAGTACCTAAGTGAAACTCAGAAGTGCTTGCACACCCAGGTTTTTTGCTGTCATAAAAGGGCGTGAAGTTGTTGCTGGCATCTGCCTTCTATGGCCTGCAGATGTTTAATATAGAGAAAAAAATCAGCTGCCAAACACCAGTGATCAGGAATAAATGTCTTTGATTGCTATCATGTTCTACTCTGACGCAAAATGCACCAGAACACACGTGTTCTGTGTTCAGTGGTTGACATGTGCTTGAAAATTAATTTTAAAGACAGACAAAAGAGGAAAAACTTGTGCCTTTCTGGCACACTAATTGACAGGATGATTAATTCTTTGTTAATTGGGTTCAAAGTTAGAGGAACGGCCAGCAAAAGGTAAACAAGTCTTGTATTTTCAGTTAACGTTTTTCAACTGTTTTCCTATAGGCAAAGAAAAACGTATAAGTATAATTAGTTTATAGTCTCCTCAATTTGGCAATGCCATGTTGGTGGCTACAGTCAGTAAACATTTGTAATAATAATTTTAAAAAGCAAGAAATGTTTCCTCCATCCCTTCAAAAAAAGCTTCCAATCTTTTATAACTTCTCAGTTAGCCAATGAGCTAATGCTTTTCAACCTCTGTGTCAGAGAGAAAGCAGTTCAGAGGGACATAAGCAGCCCAGAAAGCTGATGGTCCGTGCAGGGACACCTCTGTTCCATAAGTTGAAGATGCTTCAGGAGCTCTTCTCCATCATTAGCAAGAGGTGGTTCTCAGGCTTACATTTTCTAACTTGGGCTTTAAGTAGAAGAAAATTCAGGTGAAACTTCTAGAGTAATTTCACCCAGAGGAAACAATGGACACAGTGGCAGAGTGTCTTAGCAATTGTAAACTGTTTTGTTTTTCTGGGGTAAATCTGGGGGGGACCTGTCTGCCGTAAAACCAACAGGGAAGATCCTTCCCACTAACTTCCAGCTGGATGGGGAGGGCAGCTCCCGGCTGGCACAGGAACTGGGACAGGAACAAGTCCTGTGCTCAGAGAGGGCGTTTGTCCCAGACGCGTCAGCGCCAGCCCGACGGGTGCTGGGGCAGGGCAGGGCACGTGCTGTGCCCATCCCATGTCACTGGGGCTCTCTGGGCACGCTGCCGGGCCAGCGGGTCACCGGGGGGTGAGGGGTGTGGGGGCCTCTGCCCTTGGCACGGACGGGAGGATGTCGGGTCAGAGCTGCTCCTGTGACCCATGGCTGCCAGGGCTCATCTCTCTTCTCCTGTACCTCAAAAGCCAAACCAGCTTGCTTTGATGGGCTATTTGATATAGAGGAGGCTTTGGTGTCATTTGTTGTAAATGATCAAATGTTCGTCACTGATTATTTTTAATTATTTAGTGGGAGGTATAGTCTGGGCTGATGACACTGCTTCTGCCTCTAAAAATCACAGATGCTAGGGTTCATGAGACGGTGAATATTAATAAATGTGCTGGCACATGCAAAAAAAAAGAAAATCAAGCCATTGACACAGCCAAAGCAAAAGCTGAGAGATATTGAAAGTAACTAATAATGAAAATCATGGTTGAATGAATCAGTGCCTTGAGTCATAAGGAAACCCAGCCAGGTTGATGTGGAAGGTGGGAATAGAGCTGGGGGGCCAGAGTCCAGTCTGTCTGTTTGCTCTGGGAGGTAGCAAAGTGTTTAAGTACTTACAGTACTTAATCTACCAAACCATGATCTGTCCTGTTGTGAAACCTTCACCAGCTGTGCAGGATGCAGTGACACCACATAAGCATCCAGCAAGACACTTAGTCCTCTGGAATGTGGCTGAAATGAAGAAGTGCATTTATAAGTCTGTTAGAGGAGTATTGCTGGGTAGGTAAGTTGTGCACAGTGCACAAACTGTGCAACAGCTTTCGGCATGCCAGAGCCCTTCCAGGAACGCAAAGCAGAAGACTGTCCTGGCATGATACACTGAGTAACAGGCTCTTGGGACAAGTGGATCCCACCCTGAGAGCATCCAGAGCAAGTTGAACAGAGGAGGAATGATGCTGCCCGGAGTTCATCTTTGCAGTGTGGAGAAGTATCAGAGTGAGCTGAGCAGATGTGATTTCTGACATAATCAGAATCCTTTCTTGTTACTGCTATTTAAAAAAATAACGATCTGACATTTAAAATATTTATTTCAAAGGTCAAACTTCATGGTAAAATACTTATGCAAGCAGCTTGTCACAAATTCTTTCAAGTGAGCACTTTTGTAGGAAGTGGCCACTGCTGGAGGCTGTGGGAAGGATCCTGCCTGCCCTCGGGCACGTGGCTCGGCATGTTTACCAGCCCTGGCCCACATCGGGGCTGAGAGGGCTGCAGCTGCTGTTGTACTTTGTGTCAGGTCAAACCATTTGCAGTCTGCTGTGGTAATAGACTGGCGTCCACTGCTTCCACCCAGGGATTCATTACTTCCATCAACATACTCTATCAAACTTTCCTGTTGCTATGCATGACACATTCCTCCCTGCCATGAGTGTGCAGTTAGTCTTATAGTTTATCAGAATATAGAGTCACTAATGCCTCCAGCATTTTGATTAGACATTTCTATGGAAATTGATATTTTATACAACGTGCTCTGTCATGGGAAATCTCAGAGGCGATTTTTTCATTTGCTCTAGGAGGAGGCAAGTGCTGCGCCTGGGAATGCTCCAGGTGCTCCTTTCCAGCCAGACCCACAGCAGTGGCCGAGGCTGATCCCGCATAGGCAGCCTGGGGCCAAACGCCTCAAAGCTGGGCATGGCAGAGTGACACCAAGGATGCCAAGGGAAGTCTGGTGGTGGTTACCCCCGTGTGCTCCACCATCTTCAAGGGTGACAAAGGCAAGTCCTCCCCTCCCCTCCTTTGTACTGTCAGAATGTGATTTTTCAGATAAGATGGAGCTCGTGATAATTAGTCTCACCTATTTCATTAGAGACCATTGCAGAGAGCTGTACAGCAGTAGGATTCCAGAGTAGGAAACATTAGAGCTAAAACACGGAGAAGTAGCCCCATGGAATAACCTGAATAATATAGAGCAGTGTTAATGGTAAGTTAGGGACAGTCTCTAACCACAGCCTGGACGTACGTGGTGTTCACAGGCCTGCTGGCAGGGGGGGTTGCCCCCGATTTGGGTCAGCACCCCCGCCAGCCCTGCCAGCCTTCCTCGCCACAGCCTCTGCCACCCAACGTCCATCGCCACACGTCCAGTACCAGGGCAGTCCCACCTCTCTCAACATCGTCTCAGCCAGCAGGTTTTGCACATCTCCACACTGACTTTTCCTTACATCCTCCTGTTTCATTATGGGTAGTTCCTTCAGTACAGGATAAGTAACAGATAATGGAAATGAGTGCAAATGCAATTTCCAAGTGATGTTTTTACCTGCCTTGAGGTAGATCAGCACCATCTGCCTAGTCAAACATTACAGTTTACTGTGCTACTGCAGAACACCATTTCCAGCACGGTAGGTCATTTCAGATGATAATTTGCTATCCAAGGCATCTGCCTGAGGCTTCCCCAGACCCAGAATCTTCTCCCAACCACCTGGCTGGTGTTGCAGTGAGTGTGGAGGTAGTTTTGCTACACCACAGTGTCCCAGATACTTTGCTTTTCTGTGCAACACCCCTGTCTTGGCACAGCTCCGCGTGGAATCCCACCAGAGTTTGGGCTGGGAAGCACTGAACTCACCTGTCGTGTATCTCCCCACTGGAGTGATGATGATGCAACAAAACACACTTCACAAGGTTGTACCCCATCCTGGCTCTCTCAGCTGCTCCCCACGATGGAAGTGATCCCCTCCTGATGCTGCTCCTGCAAAGCCCAGGTCCCAGCCACTGCGAGCAACAGGAGAACAGAGAGAGCAGCAGCACCGCACAGTCAATGAATTATTCATCACGACTTGCTCATTCAGCTCTGTTCACCACTAAAGACCTGCTTTAGGAGCAAATACTGTACAACATTGCTCGACAGAGGTAGCAGAGAATATTTTTTCTGCAGTACATTGTAAATCTATGCACGTTTCTACATCTTTTCCCTTTCCCTCTCCTTTCTCTGCCTCTCTCTCTCTGTCTGCCCCTCCTTTTCTTATTGCAATACATTACCTAGGCTAGATCTTTCTGTGAATTAGTTTTTAATGCCTTCTTATGAGAGGCATTTTTTCATATTTTATATCTCCATCAATACAGATTTCTTCCTTATCACCAGTAAAATTGGAGTTTTGATTAAATATGATCCAGCAGCACTAAGCACTTAGTCTGTATTAATTTCAGTGCCTCATAATATGCCAGTGGTATTTATATGGGTTTATATATCAAATATACTATATATATGTAAGTAGTCACTTTCAGAACAAATACTAGATATATGAGCCATAAAAAATAGAATGGAGGAAAGCCCCTCTCTCGGACCAGCGACAGAGCATTTACTGACCCCTCGTCGAAGGTTATGAAGACAGTGGTGGGGAAGGGACAATTTCAGGAACCAGGAGAGCACCGGGAAGAGCAACAGTATCAAGCCTGATGCTCCTGCAGCAGAAGAACCAGAAGGTGCAGAATCCCAGGGCACTGTGCTTGCTGCTGCCAGTAGAAGGAGAAAGGAATGCAGGCGGATGAAGTTCAGAAGCATCACAGCATCAGATCATTTCATGTCCCATCAGTCACCAGGGAACTGTGAACCCGCTTTCTTAGGTTAAAGATGTGCTTTTTTACACAAACTTTTCTTACACCATAGCCTAGGGAGTGCTTTGCGTTCATACTTCTGCCCTCCCTTCTCAATAGTTAACTTTAATTTGTAGTTGAGATTGAACAGAAGAATCCAGAGGATTTCTCCAGAAGGAGAAAAAGTCTAAATTCTGCTCTGCTTCCCACCACAATTCCCTATCATGTCATCAAAACTTTTCTCAGTCTTGTTTGTACTAGTTTCTCTCTGGGATCAGTAAGATGCTGGTGCCCTTAAATGCAGTGCACATCTGGAAAGGCTGCTGACATCAGCAGAGACTGCTCTCCTTCCTCCCTCCTTGGACCCAGTGTGGGTGTAGCACAGCCCTGGTTCCTGAACACAGGAACTGTGAGGCTGAATGAGGTTGAGGTGGCTGGCTCCTCTAACGAACCCTCATTTGGGTCGGGACTGGGGCTGGGTGGGAACGCCTGTGCCGGTGCTGGCCAGGGCTGGCGGGCAGGAGGAGAGGACACGGTGAGCAACAGTAGGAGGCACGACCTGCTGGTGGTGTCCGAAAGGCTGGAAGAGGAGCTGCATCAGAGACACGGTATGGGGACAGCACTGGCCTCCCCCTGCGATGAAGCCATGGGCCGTGGGATGGGTGAGGTGGCAAGGAGTGGCAGTGCTGACCGCGGTAGCCAGAAACACCCACTTGGTGCTTCTCCCTGCCCCGGTGGGAAGCAGCGGTGTGGTGGGTGACCCAGCCCCATGGCAGCCCCATCCCATGCAACGATCTCCCCCGTTGGGGAGTGAGACCCCTGGCAGAGCTCCCCACATCCCTGCACACCCAGTGTGAGGTGTGCTAGGAGGCTTGGGTAGCTCGTCCCTCAGGGCTGCCACTCCTCTGGGCCAGCTCTCCGGCTCAGAGCTCCTCACAATCATCTCCCCTTTTTGTTTTGTTTCTTGCCAAAAAAAGCATCTATGGGGAATTTGTCTCTACTGTGCCATCTGACAACAGCTGTGAGATACCTCCTCAGAGGACCAACAGAGACACATTTGCTGCTATTTTCTACTCTCGTTAATAACAGACCTGCTGAATCAGGTAAATCTCACAACTGTTCTAAAAATGCGCAGTGTGTGGCTCCCTCAAACAGATTTGATGAAGATAACAGGTTATCTCAACAGGGCACCATAAAATTTTTTACTTCCTCAAACTCCATGGAGCACCTTATTTTTCTTCTCCTTTATATAACCAAATATGACAGGAGAACAAAAAGAGAAACAGATAAATCATCCATATTTGAAAGACAGTTATGACTCAGGTAAAGAAAAGTGTGGAAATTCCAGATTGTTCTCAAGGAAAATTATGGGCATGTGAACAGGAATGGAAGATTCCCTTACCTGAGGTTTTATGTTGAATATTCCCCCCCATTTACCATTATCAGACAAGAACAGAAAGCAATTAACTTCTAATAGTTCTTGAACCACGTCTCTGAGACTTCTCTATGCTGCTTCTTCAGAATAAAAGGCAGAATTTCCTTACCATGTAACAGGTATCGCAAGTGTCATCTGTTGCTGCAAAGCTGAAAGCAATTCCTGTGAGTGGTGATCATCTCATCCCTGTTTAGAGCCTTTTCAGGTAATGTAAGAATCATCTGGAATGGAAAGTCAGCATTTGTCACACGCCCATTTACTCCCCTTCCTTAGAAATGTTTGTGCATTTACAGGATGCCCGGCTGGAACTAGCTGAAGACGTTCTCTAAATCAGATCTCAAACACCTGACTTGCACAGCCTGTCTCGGGAGGGATTGCCTTCCACAGGAAAGCTGTCCCTGGATATTGTTTGGGAGGAGACAAAATGGCAATGTAAGCCTGTTTCTGAGGGGTTGGGTTTGGGCGTCCCATGCCAGGGGACGTCGGGAAGGCGGGACTCACCTCCTGAGCCCTCCCAGCCATTCTCACGTGGGTCGGCCCTGGCCAACAGCCTTGCCTGGATCCCCTCCATCTGCCTTTCCAAAGTGGGACATGCAAGGACTAAATATCAAAGGTTCTCTGGCCTGGCTTACAAGGTATGTGCAGATGCACTCCCACCTCATCAGACTGCTGAGGAGGAGTAGGAAGATGGGAGCCTGCCATCCTCATCTACTTCTCGTACCGTGTCCTGGAGGCACAGCACGGTTGCGGTGGTACCTCTGCAGAAACCTCCAGGAACGCACCATAAAAATGACCTAATGCATGCAACATGGGGCTGGAGGAAAGAACTTACTTAGTGCAGTAAACTTTCAGTAAAACTGTCACCAGAAATAACAGCTTAAAGTGGTTATGAAGTTTCTCAGACTACAATTTTCATGGATATTTTCTCTGCTTTTTGGTGGGGATGGATGTGATTTGACGGGTTCATTACAAGGTTGTGCACTTCAGTCAGGAACAAAGATGCTCCCAGCGTGTCACAGCTGCCTGGCAGGTGTGTAGGATGCGATGGACAGTATCTGCAAAGCACAGGCGCAGATTTGGTGTATCGGACCAGGGGCAGCAATTTGGCAGCTGGATGGTCCGGCGGTGTAGACACAGGCAGGGTCTGCACCAAGGGAGTCTGTGGTCACTGTGTAACTTAGGCTGTTCTCTCTGTCATCAGTAGCTGCAGCAAGTATTTTAAATCATTTAACTTTAAATAAATTTTAAAGTGTCATAGCTTGCTAGTATGCATTTGTACCTTGTATTGGGTTGGCTCAGCCGGATTT
>NW_009698014.1:0-16064 GCF_000703405.1 Apaloderma vittatum | reverse complement strand
AGCCCAGGCCCTGCTGCGGGATGATCGGGAAATGCCCAAACAGCCAACGAATTCGGGTCTGGATCTCTGAATTAAAAACATCCCGGGGTCACCGAGGAACAGCTCTAGAGACAAAGCTGCTCCTTCATGGAGCAGAGCCCAGGCCCCGCTCACCCGCCCGCCCCGGCACATCCCTCTGCGACGCCCGACGCTCTCTCGAGGTCTCGCTGGGGTCAGCACCAGCATCACGGGGAGGGTCTTTTTGACACCTCCAGTTCCCATTCAAGCTGGAAACACCAGCAGCATCGCTCAGACTTTTATCAGGAGCCACGGAGAAGACCCAGCCAGCGCATGGAAAAAATCCCAACCCCTCCAGACCTCAGGAGGGTTTGGGGCGCTGCTGCTGCATCAAACCCAGCTCCCCCCAGCCCCGCAGATGTTGGGGGGGTGTCTTTGCCAACTGCGTTGACCCTCATCTAATCTTTTCTTCCTTTTCCCTTTCTAGCACGAGGGGACGTCTCCAAAGGTCACTCGCGCTCAAGCAAATTCGCAGGTGGAGCGAAGGCTACCGAGAGCTCATCCTCCCCGGATGCTTTGAACCCAGAGCATCGTCCCTCTCGTCATGCAAAAAATAGGGAACACATGGCAGGGATAATTAGTGCCTGTTGCTTTAATTACCTCTTTTACATCAGGGGGCTGGAGGAGCTGGTACGAGCATCCTGCGGGACGACTCGGTGAAGCAACCCGAGCCCACCAAGCCCACCATCCCAGCTTGGACCTGCAACTGGGAAAAAAACCTGACATTTTTTTCTAATCTGGTGTTTTAATCCTCCGTCACCGTGCTGGCAAACATCATCAAACACCCAAAATCGATGGGCTACCGTTAAGGGAAGCGTGTTGCATAAAAACAGCCTTGAGGTGCAGAGAGAAAAAAAAAAATTAGCTAAAACCAAAA
Source organism: Apaloderma vittatum (assembly GCF_000703405.1). NCBI lineage: Eukaryota > Metazoa > Chordata > Aves > Trogoniformes > Trogonidae > Apaloderma > Apaloderma vittatum. Next base: position 15,130 of record NW_009698014.1, on the reverse strand, counting down.
TTAATCTCTCGCAAAGCTGTAAAATTTGCTCCTCGCCCCTCCCCGCCCTGCAATCTTCTCTGTCGTTTTCTTTAATTACAGCTGGTTTATATCTCTGCTGCCTGGAGAAACGGAGCTGGAGTTCGCCATAAATTGGGCTTCTGGATGATACGAGAGAAAATAATAACCCCTAAGGACTGAACATCTGTCCACACGGAGCACACGCAATGTTATAATTAATATTAATGACTAATAGTTAATACAGAATGAAACTTTTGCTTCACAGGTCACCTCATAAACCCAGCCCCGGTGCAAGTCTCAGCCAGAGCTATTTTCCATGCCACGAGTTTGGCCGGCCTCTGCACAGCCCCCTCGCAGCTGCCCAACAGGTCCTGGGGAAAGGAAAGTGTGTGCCCAGTCCCAGTTTCCCTTTTGATTTGAGATCATTAATGAAGCATTAATGGGCACCCCGGTGCTGGCCAAGATGGACACGGCAGCCCCGAGCTCTGCCCTGGCAGGTCGATGCCGTGGGAGCCAAGGCCACAGCGACAGCGCGAGGGGACCCTGCACCCAGCCACCCTTTACCCTTACATTGAATTTCTTGAATTATCCACTTTGCATGAGACCGTGGCCATCCCCGCCTATTTCTGCTGCTCCCTGGCTTCTGTGCTTCCTTTTCTAATAACAGAGAACCCAAAGGAAAAGAAACAGAGGCTGAAAGCGTCACCTGCCCCCGTCCAAACCCAAGCGCCTGCTAAAGACGTTGTCACGGGCCCCAAATTCCCCATTCATCACCCCCAGAGAAAGGATGCACCCGCTAACGAGCAGGTTGAAAGCCGGAGAGGGTAAATAATTGTGACACGGCTGCTCTAGAAGACGCCCTCCCAGTCTGCACTGGCCCGGCTGCCTGGGGGTCTTTTTGTCCTTTAACCCTCCCGGTGGGTGCAGGACAACTGATGGGAGGTCCAGGACAGATGAGGTGCAGAACCGCACGTGACCGGCGCGCACACAACACCCACCACGCTGCTTCCCATGTGTCCGCTCGGACATAATTTTTCACATGTTGGAAATACAGATGATTTTAGCCTGGGTCCATCTGGTTTCCCAAATAACCTGTCTATTTGATAAATAACATAAATTAAATTAGACAAGACAAACAAATAGTTTTTTTTCTCTCCCCCTCTCAGTCTCTTGGCAAAAAGGAAAAAAAAAAGAAAACATAATTCAGTGACTGCCTTGAGCCCCCGAGGAGCCGAGCGGTGGCGAGAGCTATGATTATAAACGTGTCTGCAATGTTAACCTTTAACACGGACCGAAGGCCGTTCCTGCCTCTGCTTCTAAGTTCTTTTTTAATTTCTCCACATTCTTTTAGGTTCCTGAGAGCTCGTTCTCTCTGCCCACTCAGCAGGTCAGACGGCACAGGTAGCAGCACTCCTCTCCTCAAGGCTCCCGTGGTGCAGTTTAGGATCAGGAGCTCAGATCCAAAAGGCTTCAATCCTCCTGAGTGAGGGAAACTGAGGCACAGAGCTGTTACAGCCACCTAACCTGGGTGAACACTGCCATCCCTCCGCCCCAACCCCGAGTCAATGTCTCGCCCGACCAGCCCCACACCACTTTAGGCACTTCCAGCAACAGGGGGGGATTTTTCTGCCCGTTAGTGCAGCGGCAGCGTCTCCGTGCCAGGAGGGGCGAGTTGAATCAATACTTGAAAATGAGAAGCCGAAGCCGAGCGGATGTGCCAGACAGGAGCCGGGGGGGCAGGAGGGATGGGAGCAGGGTCAGTCTCTCGCCCCGCCGGGGGGACGGAGGCTGGCACGACGAGCGGCAGCATCCCAGAGCACTCCCCTCCTCCTGCCCGTGAGATTTCAGCTCCTGCAGAACTCCCCTCCTCAGAAGGCAGCGCGGAATGCTCCCCCCTGCAAGGAATTTCTGGGGTTCCCCCCACAACGATTTCTGGGGTGGGACGTGGTGCTCCCCCGCAGCGCTCCGCAACCCCTCAACTCCTGGAAAGTTCTTGGGGGGGGGAAACATTTACTCTGAGCCCCAAAGCTGCTCCACTCTATGCATTTCAATTTATGAGCTCGTCAGGCCCAACAATATTTTTCTACTCTTGGCTCTGGAACAAGCAAAACGTATTTTGAAGGGAAATTCTAATGGGACAGCGAAACAAAAGCCACGGTGGTGGCTAGCACATGCTGAGAAAAGGCCAGTAAGACCACTAGGGCAAAGCCAACGCTCTCAAGGTGCTCTTCGAGCTCTTACCTTCTAATGGAAAACCCCTGACAAGTGCAGGTCTAACGACAGAGAACAGGAAACTGTAAGAATTTCCCCTTGAGCCAGAGTCTGGTTTAAGCTTTACTCATTCTCCTGGCCCCTCTTGCTAGAGGAATAGCGTTCTCTTGCTGCTCCCTAGTGGCAGGCAGTACCAGCAAAAGTAAGAGAAGATGCAGAATTTTACATCTTCGCCTGGTTTTGCCAGTAAATCTGTGCTGAATTACAACTACTTACAAATGGGTGCAAGCACTGTGACAGAGAATTAAGGGGATATGCAGGTGTTAATGGTTGGACTCGATGATCCCAAGGGTCTTTTCCAACCTGAACTGTTCTACGATTCCATCTCCTTTCAGCTCTGTTGCTTTTCAGGAATCGTGTGCTAAATGACCTTTTCTTCCTTCTTCTTTTCCCTAAACCTCCCATCCCCAATCCAGGTACACTAATTATGATAATTGCTAGAACGAACTGCCTTAGGCACGACTCGAGCCAACGGTAAAGCAAGTTTTGTTTAGGAACTAATAAAATCAAAACTATTCGATCAGCAAAAAGAAACATATTCTTAGGGCCAAGAATTTTATGCAAACCTAAGTGGAAGACCTGAGAATTTACACTCCAACAAACCCGGGGGGGTGTTTGTGTTGTATTCCCACGTTACGGCAGCTGTTCCTAGAGAAAGGCTTAGCTGTGGCTACAAAAGAAAAGCAGAAATGAAAAAAGGAGATGGACAAACATTTTGAGGGAAAAAACCCACGTGAACCCGAGCGAAATCCTGTAAATTAATTCCAACTGCCTCTAAAATTAAAACCATGTTTTATTGTAAAATTGCACTCCAATTAGTACCATAGTGCTTTATAAACATAATATACAGTAAAATATTTTACATGTAGCACACCTCAGGTATGCTCATGACGCTACAAAATTTACAGTTTGGGGTTCTCCTCTGACAACCCGAGTGTGGGACACCGAGTCCTGGGAAGATGTTCAGTCTCAGAGAGCTGGCCTCTGTCTTACCGTGGGCTGGGCTCTACTTTAACACATTCAACACGTAACCAGGCACGTCAGAAATGCTGTAGGTTCTGTCTCAAGTCTCTTTCACACTATTTAAAACAGTTGTGAGTGATGGTTCCATATTATCGAGTTTCCCCCTTTTAGAGAGAACCTTTCCTTAGCAGCTGTTCAGAAATGGGCAATTTCTCTCGGGTGAACGCAGCTCGTGTGAAAACAACGGAATGGATGGATTCGAGCCTTCAGTGAGGCCAAACAAACCAAACAACTCCCCTCAAAAGCAAATAAACCCCGAAACACCTCCTTTTCCTCTCCCACATCTGCGATTCGCATTCTTCCCTCTCCACACGCACATTCATATCCATGGGGAAAAATATAAACAGTAACAAAAACTTGGAAACAAATTCTTCTCATACCACCGCCTAAGAGAGCGGGATCTTTTTAAGAAAGTACACATTTCATATATAAATTAGAGATTCTTAAAATGTCAAGCTAATAAACTTTTAACATTAGAGAGAACGAGACAGCAGAGGAAGCTGTAGCACCCTTGTACTGCAAGTGTGAACATTCCCCCTGCCACAGCGAATGCTTCTCCTCACCCCAAACTGCAGAAACTCCGCCTTCACCTGTTGCTCCGAGCTAAGTGCAGCATTTCTGCACACTCCTGCCACACCAACAGCGTTTTCAGGCGGAGCTGACCCCACGGAAAGCGGTGCGGCGCGGGGAGGACAGTGCAGAGCAGCGCGTGCGCCTCTCCTTAACGCTTGGAACAGAGCGAGTTAGCGTTTCGTCCCACATCCAGCATGGAATTCGTGCTCTCATTTGCCACAGAGCACTGAGAGAAAACAAAAACCACCGAGAAAACACCAAAGGGGAATAAAGAAGCCCACTGCCTGGAAATTACTGGAACTTGTGAAGGAGGTGGCAGCACAGGAGTGTGTCTGTTTACCTTCCCGATGGCTGCTGGCAGATTTGCAAACGGCAGCTGGCTAAGAGACGAGATACGACAGAACTATTCAGCTCTCCAAGTACTGGAATATGCTTCGGCTTTGACTCGTTTCCTCAGTGCTTTCTACCCTGGGCCGTTTGGCCAGCGCTGTTACTGCTGCAGGAGCGCCTCTTTTCTTCACCTGCAGGGCAGGAGGACGCATTAGAACGTACCCCATCTCCAAAACCCCTACATTTTGAATTATCACAGAATTATTGGGAGCACATACCAGGAAAGCACAGAGAATATTTAAGACAGCAATAACTTAACTGCCTGGCAGTGCTCAGTGCCTGCACGTTTAAATGATCGACATAACCAAGAGCACATTCCACACGAACCTTACCTGAAGTTTTGATTTCTCCTTCGCCTCTTCGTTTTTGTCTGGGGAAAGCGTATGAAAGACAAATTTCCTTGAATTTCGAGGTGCGTTTGGATTCAGATCCGACATGGCTGCTAGCTTCTGAAGGACGGCTTGAGGTCTGTTCAGGAGAGACCCATTTTTGATCTGAAGAACAAAGAAACGCTGCGTTAAACCGTGCACGAGCCGGTTCCTTCAGTAGGTTACTCTTGACAGAAGTCACTATTCTCTACTAAAGGGTTACTCACTGCCACACAACCCAGCGAAGGCAGAAGCTGCAGTTTGGAAATACTGTTTTTTGGAACTGTTCCCCACCTGGATTTCGCTGGCGGGTCGGAATGTCTCGAACGGGTTCCGGGGTAACAGGGTCGTGTCCGGTACCACCACGGCCGGGCTCGCTGCAGACACGGAGAGGGAAAACCGTCAGCTTTGAACTTCATTGGCCAGAAAACAACTTCATGGCAAAGTGAAGAACTTGGGATTCACAACAGACAGTAAATACTGCAGGGGAAAAAAACCCACAACTGCATCAAATCATACTATGAGCCATAAAACCGAGAGATGACTCTGGCAACTAGTTTCTTTCTCTTCCTTGTCTGTCACTGCAATCCAAAGGAAGCTCACCTTTCTTCTGAAGGGACCTGGCAGTTACTTTTTTGGCTAGCTTCATGAACTGGCTGTCCTCACCAATTTCTTCCTCCTCCTCCTGCTCTTTGTTTTTTTCCTTCTGTAGCAGAGAGAAGACACTTTGTAAAATTGAAGAAAACATACTAAGAACAAACATTTCATTCTGTATTTTAAGTAGGCCAAGTCCTCTCATTATGTAAATTAATATATTTATTTTTATTTACTTTCTACTACAAAAGTTTATCGCAATTTCTTAGACACTTTATAATCCTTGTTCTATTAATGAACAGCAAACCTGTAGTATCACATTCAGTTGACAAATCTGACCTAATACTGTAGTATTAATTCATATCAATTCTGAAACGTGAAGTTATGCTCCCGGCACAAGAGGTTTATTCCAGCTTTGAAGCTGACTTGTTTCAGAACAGCTGCTTTTACCTCCCCCTTCTGAATTAGCTTCTCTCTTTGTACAGTATTTGTAGGAGAGAAAGAGCAGAACTCATGATGAAAAACCAAGACACATTTATGGTGGTTTTTTTCCAGTTTAACTTGAAGGACTAGCAATTTCACATCTCGAAATGGTATAAAGACGGAGCAAGATGCCTTCCTGGAGGTTAATGAATACCTGCTCGCGAAGCCACTGTTCCCGTTCAAATCGCTCTTTCCTCCACTTCACTTCTATCTCATCAAACTGTTCATTTTCGTCATCATTATCCGACTCCCTCTGAAACAAGTCCACCTGTGAAGCATCATCTAAGCGAAGAAAAAGAATAATTAACAATTCATTTGAAGAGAGGCATAAACCACGTAGCCTAGCAACAAAAAAACCACCACCAACCAAACACTGTTCCCCCGCTGGAACTGCTCTCCCAGAATTTATTTCCTTCTGCTGGACTGCGTGGTACTCCACGCCCACACCCCCACGCCCCTGTTCCAGAAAGGCACCTATGTTTTTCCATCGGAACCTCCTCGTTCTGCCAGGGCCGTCGCTGTGCAGGTCCCCGTCGATGAGGTATCTCTCCTGGTATAAGCGCAACCGGCGCTTGTCGTCGTCAAGCATCGCTTTCCTGTCACCCCCGGAGAGGAAAAAGGTTAGTCCTGGACGGACGCAAGTGTCATGACCTCCCCTCAACAAATATACATTAATGCTGTCACTGACATGTGTAATTTCTGTATTTGGCTTTCTAATTCCACTTCATTAGGGAGTTCCTCATCAATAATCTCTTCTTCATATTCGTTCAGGTCTTCACCATCATATTCATCCTCGCTTCCCACATCGCTTCCCGACAGCTCTGCCTCGTCTTCCATGAACTCCTCCAGTTTCCTGTAAAAGAACATTAAAAGAGGGAGTAATTATAAACTAAATTCCCAGTGCTGTTAATACTCTATTCTGTCTGGCAACTAAGATACAAAAAAAGATGTATTTACAGTTTTTTCTTCAGGCTCCGTCTATGTCTCGGCAGTTCTTCTTCTTCATCACTCACTTCTGCTTCTTCAGCATCACTATCTCCACTATTTTTATCCTGTCAAAGAGAAAGTTTTCAGAAATTAAGGAATCTCTGGAAGCGGATTGCTTTGAAGAATAGAAGCAGCTGTCACTGCAATCAGTAAACACAGACTAAAGCACCGGAGATTTTTCAGAGGGTTTGCTATGCTAAGATGCTTTATCCAGTACAGCATAATATTAAGGAGGCATTTTAAACGATCCAAAGACTGCTCTTCAAAACACTTCAGTGTTTGAAGTCATGACACTTTACCCTGATGGCTAGACTAAAAAACTAAGCAGACAAATTGAGCTCTCTTAGTCAGAATGCTGCAGCAGTTGCTTCGCTCCATCGGTTCATACCTCTTCACTGTCGAAGGCATTGTCATCTGTCACAAGCTGAAAATCACCAAGTTCTTGCTCCTCCTCATCTTCCTCTTCCCTAGGGGAAAATAAACCAAAGATTCTGCTTACAGCATTTTGAACTGATGTTGAACGAGAAAAGATTAAGAGTGAAACGAGGCAACTACCCCTATAAACTTCTGCAAATGTGAGGGGGAACAGTGCCAACCTGTCTGTGGGAAAGGAGCCTGAACAAAGTGCCAGAGCTTCTGCCATCGGATCTTCGGTGTCACTGTCTTTTTCTGCCTTGGAAGACACCGAAGATGCCCACGTCGGAGAACCTGCTACAACGAGTAGTGAGAGGGCAACTTACTAGAGAGATATATTTGGACTTTTAAAATATCAGAGTACCCCAGAAACGACAGCTAGCCGGCTCCCACGACAAACTGTTAAGAGCTCTCAGAAGCCTCGACATCCCGCGTTGTGCGTTAGTGCCCAGCCCCAGCGGGTACCTCAGCACAACGTTTCTAAGTCGGGTAACCCAGCAAGGCTGAAAACAGAATTCAGGTCGTACTCTGAGACACGAATTTTCCTGAACAAAGATGGAGCAATTCTTCCATGTTCTGCTTTTTGCCGCTGCTGGTGTTGGGCACGCGCTCCGCCTGACTGCTGAACTGTCCCGAACACAAGTCCAGCAGCTCGTCCATGTTGGCATCCATTGCGTTCTCATCCATACTGGCCAGGGGCAGCTGGTGCTTTGAGGACTGATATTTATTCCTGTGTTGCCCAACATTCAAGAACCTGAAAGAAAGTCTGTAGTTAGAAAAAGCTTGCTGGTCTGCATGTCCTACTCCCATCAAAGGGCACAAAACACCTTCACACCTATCACTTACCCATCCGCATCCAGCAGCTGGCTCTGAGTGTCGTCTTCCAGAGAAAATTGAAACTGTGACTCCCCAGCCCCTGGAAATAAACTCTTTGGCTCGGGAGAGGCATTATACAGGTCCTGGGAATCTTCTATGGGAAGAGAGGGCTCAGAAATCTTCCCTGAGCTCTAGTCAAAGGAATATAAAAACACAAAAGTTGTTTTGCAAGCCTGGAATTCAAAAGCAAGAATGGGATAAAACATTAAGGACTAACACCTCACAGGAGTCAAGCATGTCCACATTGCTCTGGTTCAGTCATAGTTCACTGACATCAGATGTTGCACAGCCCATGTAAATGTGCTTAAACAAAATATTTACATATCTCAGATATAAAAACAGATGATAGCATCTTTTCTTTGATGTTTCAGAATGTAAGTTTTTATAATGGCATTTTTATCCGTTCCAGTGTGGAGACACTTCAAAGTCCAGGGACAGTCTGCTTTTCTGAAATCTTACTCCTATAAAAGCATTTAGCCAGGCGCTGCCTTCTGGTATTATTTTTTTTGATAGATCTGACTGTCAGGATAAAATACACGGAGTCAGTACGCACTGTGTTCACATACAAGAGAAATAGGACCGAGAACCTTACCTTGGAAGCAGAGCTGAGAAAGCTCGTTTTGAAAAAGCCCGGGGAAGGTGACCTGAAACCTCCTGCTGCGGATGAAAAGTTCCCTCCACGTGACGTTTGCTTGTTGCAGGGCTGGTACGACGGGATCATGGAGCCGATGAGCTCAAAGCTGCTGTTATGGCTACTCTCTTTGGCCAGGGTTGGGAGAGAAAAGGAATCATCATCCTCTGAAAAAAAAATAAATTAAAAAATACAGTGCTTAACTTTGTTTTTTTCTGATCCAGTAAAACCTCAAGATACTGTTTTGCAACACTGACATCTCGCTAAAAATTCATTATTTTGTGCTCACAGTGGATTTCTTTCTTCACAGAGGATGTATGTTAACGCTTTTACTGTTTCACCTTGATTTCTGACTGCTTCTGTATTTTTTCCAGCATCATTTTGAACTTCATTTTCCCCTATTTTTTCAAGCTCTCCCATTTTTTCATCAGTCTGAACTTTTCTAACCATACAGTGTAATTATAGAGCCTTCCACGTGCGCTATGTGAAAAAAAATGTGAGCTACGACACCCGTCCCACTTTACCTAACTTGGTAGGTCCTTTGTCTGCAGCTTCGTCCATTTCAAGTTTCTCATCAGGAAGCGAGTATCTGCAATTCATTAAACAAAATGAGTTCACCGATACGTACAAGAAGAATCACTATTGTCAGTCACTCCTAACTGTCAGAAATTAGGTAACACCCAAAAATACATCTCGTACACTTCGATGAAGAAACAGATTACCCCACTGAACAATTACGTTCTCTAACTTTTTTAAAGAAAATAACTGTGAACGTACATACAGCTACTGAGACAAGACAGAAAAAATGCATCTAAGAAGTACTTTAAATCAAAACATCTACGTGTGTTGATCAAACTTAAAATTGCTCAGGCACCATTTTTAAAGCTCGGTTGATTTACCCCATTTTTGAGGAGCTGTCCTTAAAGAGCATCAACGTAGACTCTGTCGAAGGTGGTTTGGGAACAGAATCGCTGTGCACGGATTTCTCCAGCTTCTCTCCATCGATTGATTCTTTGTCCGTTTCTTTATCACCCTCTTCAACGTGTTTCTCTTCTATATCTTCATTGTCTTCCTCTGCTTCACCAAGCACAAAGTCCTCGTTCTATAAAATATTCCCAAACACAGCAGAGATAGGGTGATCCTTTCTTCCCCTTCACTTCTTTTAATACTATTTAGACAAATGAAAGAAAATACTAATAAATCCTGGCTGAGACAACCCAACCCCCGACCATGCCACCTGTAGCAATTTTTTAGCTTCTCAGAAGAGCTCTTGGCACTTTCCCTCATATTAGCTGGGTTCAAAAGTCCCATTTCACTGAGGAGAGGCAGCAGAATTGAGAAGCTGCCTATGTTATGCAGAAAAGTTGCATACAGACCTCATGACTGCCTTCTTCCTCTTCCTCAGACTCATCTGTCATCTCTTCTTCCTCCTCCTCCTCCTCCTCTTCCTCCAACATATCCTCATTATCCAGTTTAAACAGCGCTTGCCGCTTCTGCCGTTCCTCAGTCCTGCGCAGCTTCATGGCCTCCTGCAGTTTCGCCTTCAGCACCTGCAGCTTTTCACCTGAAACGAGGCAACGAAGACACGAGATGCACCGCGGCGAACCCTGCACTTTGCTGCCTCCACGCTTCCGAGCGAAAGTAACTACACACATAAAAAGGGAATTAAAAAATACCCAGAGAATCAGTCTCAAAAGATCTGACTGACGCTGTTCTACACTGGCCAGTGCTAAGAAGTCAATTAAGATTCTTTTTTACAAAAGGGCTGCCATTAGAGGTAACACACACACGCTAACTTCACACATGATCTCTTCATCTGTACTTCATAGGGCAGCATCAGGAAAGTGGGAACGAGAGACAAAAAAAAGACAAAGTGTTTTCCAACCCAGGCATCGCCTCCCAAACCAACCTGGCTTCGTGTGGAGTGATTCATCCGGGCTCTCTGCAGCCAACACTGCCGGCACCACGTCTGCTTTCAGCTCCTCTTTTCCCTCAGACGTAGTCTCCTTACGAATAATGTTCATGTTTACGGTCCGCTCCACTTTGGATTTGGAGGTTCGAAGAGTGTGCTTCAAGAAGCGTGCTTTCAAGGCTTCCAATTCTTTAAATACATATCAATTAAATTTCAAAATGTAAATTACAGTAATGTGATAGCATTTGAAGGTTTTGCGTGTTCACACTGTATCAAGAGTAACTCGAGAATTTTTTTCCCAAAGGGAGTTAAAAACTCTAAATCTTTAAGGTTAAAGCGTTTGCAAAACCATTTTTTTCCCAAAGGGAGTTAAAAACTCTAATCTTTAAGGTTAAAGTGTTTGCAAAACTGTTCCCTTTGACTAATACACATTTCTCAGATATTTCCCAAAGTGAGATTAACTCTGCGTACTCAGACAGACCGGACAGGGTTACAACAAGAAAAGCGATACCTTTATTTGAATCAGATTCATCGAGGTTTATGAAGGATTCGTTGTCAGAGCAGATTCTTGGCTTGATGGACAGGTCTACTCCCAGCTCACGAAGTTTATCCAACTTGGATTTCCTGGCTTTCTCAGGCGGTGCCACCAATCCCGGCCCCACCTGCTGAGTGCCTTTTCCACACGGCAAGGCTGCTGTCGTTTCGCCTCTTTGCTCAACGGTATCTCCTCCAACTGCTGGAGGAATTTCGTTCACCTTCGGTTCCCTACAACCAGTGCTCAGGAGGTCCGAGTGCTGCTGCTGTTCCTCCGTACCGCCATCAGCTGTCCCACTCCTCGCTTTTTGAAAATCATCACTGTCCTGCTGGGGCTCTTCACCACAGTTTTCTGTCGAGGCCTTCCCTACGTCAGCAAGAGGCTTGTTCACAGGAGCATCAACATCTCCGCCAAAGCTCGTTTCTGGGTCATTAGCTGCCAACTGATCACCTTCTACGTGCCTGTCTTTGCCATCCGAGCTCGAGTTCTTAGTGTCTGCAGATCCTTCACTTAAGGCTAGCTGGTATTTAGTGGACCTGAAGAAAACAGAAAGAAATCTATCACTCATGGCGACTGCAAAAGGGCAAAAGAGGTTGAGAATAAGCACGGAAAGAAATAATTTTCTAATTATTGTCATTAATGCCTAGGAAGAGGTAAAGGACAGAAGTCTGGAAAACGTGGTTTTGAGAGTCGAGGAAGTGCAGAGCAGTGTGACGAGTTTGTATTGGTTACATTATCCCAGGATAAAATTCCCGAGAGATTTTGTGACTATAGCAGCTTAAGTATTTTATTGTCCATTACTCAAAAGAAGAAACAGCCCAGGTAAAATATAGCGGTCCAATCTAAACCATATGAAAGTACTCGAAAGCAAAGCTGGGACATCCTCAAAACTGATGAAAAATAAGAGGAAGGTTTAAGTCCTTACTTCAGCAAGGCCATGGCATTTCCCTGACAAAACAGTCGAGGTCTGCACTTGTAGAAGTCGTGAACACTTTTGGTCTCAGGCACATGATAGGGGAGAGACACAGACGTTTCTACCAGAGAAAGGAGAGGAAAGAAAATTTGAAACATCATCTGAGGCATTTATCTGATATCTCTGAAATTCAAAGAAGCTTGACACAAGTATTCTGCAGCAAAACCACCTCACTAAGCACAAGGAGCACACTTCAAACCGGAACAGAGCAAGCACTGCTGGCTGGTAAAGAGTTCCAGCAGCAGCAGCCCTGAAGACCTCTAACCTTTTGGGTAAATTATTTCCATTTCTCCCCTGAATTTCTAAATAGTTTATAGCCCTCTACATACAAAGAATTTAAGTTTTACCTCTAATCAGTCGTTGGCTTTCACTATGTAGTTGCTTAATGGCTTCTTTACTTAACCTTGCTGCTTTCCGCTCCTTAAGGAAAGGAAAGAAAGGCTTGTGAAGTCAGAAACCAAAATATGGGACTCTAGCTGTACTTTCTAAATAGCTTATTTTTCCCTTTCAAACAGAAAGGTAGCACATCAGCAAAAACACTGGACGCTGTGTATATTCTGAGTTGCTACAACAAACAAAGGAGAGCTTGACAGAGAATACTTCACCTTCCTCTTTGGTTCTTTTAATACAGGCTCCTCATTCTCATCATCAAATACATGTTTGTAGCCTTCATCTTCAGCAAACTGTTCTTTGTTCTACAGTGCATAAGAAGAGATTCACTTATTTGGCCAGATACACAGGCACTACCAAGGGCAAACAAGTCAAAAGTAAAAAAATAATTGTAGAGAATCATCAGCGGTCAGCAAACCCAGCAAGTACTCTCACGAACCACCCTTAGCTCCGACTAAGCATTAAAATGGAGGAACTCCACAAAAGGAGCAGGAGCTCCACAAAGCTCCTACTATAGCATTATCTTTATAACTTTCCACAACAACATCCCTCCGCCTTTAAAAACAGAAAGCAGAGTCCTATTCCCTCCTCTCTCATAGCAACAGAAGTCCACCCTTGTCCAAAAAACCCACAAAAGTCTAATATAGGCTCAGGTACAACATTTCTCATCAATAAGCAATAATCATAGAATGGCCTAGATTGGAAGGAACATGGGCAAGGAGGTTGGATTAGATGATCTCTAATGTCTAAGGTATAAGATGTTACCTTGTATTTTTTAACTTTGTTTTTCACTGCCGCTCGTATCGATTCTATTGACTCTTCATCCTCTGGGGTGCAATCGTCTTCCTCTTCTAAGCCATTGTCAAAGAGTTCTTTGTCATCAAGAAGACATCCACTGTCATTTAAAGGGCACCACTCCCCACCATCGACCTGCTGGCCAGAAGAAGAAAGGAGCTGCGTGAGTCATTTGACATTCATTTAAGATCGCTGTCAAAGGTCTTGATGGCAGAAGTCAGAAGAAGGACGTGCCATCTCTAGTCTAGTGTCCTGTGTGTCCTGCAAGCCACTCACAGTCACCTCACAGCACTGCAAAGCCGATGAAGGCAACTCGTGGTGCAGCGCTCCCTGCGCCTACGGTAAGCAGGGAATTTCAGCAATTACTGAAGACCAAAATGGCTCAGAGAGAATAAATTAACACTTGAAATATGTGTTATTTATAAATACCTACAATATACAACCTCCCAAGCAGCCATTTAAGTGTTAAATACAACAACCAAATGCAGTAAAAAGTTTAACTCGCTCGAGAAAACATCTGAGAATTTCTGCCAAAATAGGTACCTCTGCTCTGGGCTTCTTCTCTTTCGTCAGCTGTTTAATGGACGCAAATTTTCCCTCCTTCTCATTTCTTCTTCTTGATTTTCCTACAGCTTTTTTTGCTGCCTCTTCTTCACAATCACGTTTATGTTGTTTATGTTTTCTGTACTTTTTCCCAGACTTTAGGGGTCTCTTCTCTTCCAACTCCTTCTCAGGTAAGTCAGATTTTCTGATTGTTTCAAGGCTTTCAATCTGAGGTCGGTCACCAATGTCACTGTCATCACTATCTAGCAGGCTCTGGCAAACCCGATGAGATTTCTTGTTCCTCTGGGCAGTTACACTCTCTTTCTCATCTCCACTTTCCTTGTCCCCACCTGGAGTATCGTTCTCCACAAAAGAGCCCCCATCCTCTCCATCTTCACTCTCACTGTCCTGAAGCACCTTCCTGCTTTTTGCTTTTTTACATACAAAAATATCTTCCTCTGAATCTGACAAAATATATAAAAAAAGAAGTGATGCACACGTTTGACAATCAATTAAACACAAAGTCATACTGTTAAATTTCACAGATCTCAACATCTATAGGAAAACAGCTCCAACTCAAGTTTTCAAAATCCACTTTTACATGTAGCGTAGCATAATTGACCCAAAATGGTGTTATTGGTTTTTAACCTTGGAAAAAAAAGGCAAAGCTGAAAATTCTTCAGTGACAGATTAGTGAGTAACTGACAAAGTAAGTGGGTAACAAAGTAAGTGCAGCAAATGATAAGAAAGGAAGTAAGCAATTAAGACTCATCTGATTTACTATTTCCCTTTCTGCACCTCAAAAAAAGCTTTTCAGAAATTTACAGGTGTCTGCCCACATTCTGAGCCACAAAGAAAGGATTCCTTCAAGTCAAGCAATGACAATTACCTAAAACCGTATTTATAAAACCAAAAAAGCACCGTTGAAGGTGCCGACAACCACCGGGCACCATCCCGGCAGCTGCACAGACCTCTGTCGTCGGGCGCCGCCATCCCCTTGCCGGGGTCCCCCGGGGACGCCGTTTCGCAGCTGCCCTGGCCACTGTCGAAGTCGCTGTCGGGGCTTTTCTGCGTGTCTGAATTCAGATCTTCTAACGGAAACTACAAAGGAGAACGGAGGTTTCCGTGCTGTGCTGAGCGCTGGCTGTGCGGCCCCCACCCTCGGGTCCCACCCGGCTCCGAGCCCTCGGCAGCCGCCCCCGCACACCAAACCCAGGCGTTGGAAGAGCTGGTGTGTAGTGAAGGGGAATGACGTGTCAGCTCTCACCAGGATTTAAACACGAGCTTGGGCACAGAGAACCAACCGACACCGCGGCCCAGCTCCCCGACTGCTCTTCGAGCGCAGCAGCACGAAAGCCACAAGGACAACCAT
>NW_009698013.1:0-2831 GCF_000703405.1 Apaloderma vittatum | reverse complement strand
TCCGAATCTGCATCCCCATCTCCCCGCGGCGCACACCTCGCACCCAGCAGGAGCTCAGGCACCTTGCGCAACGACAACAGGCTGCTCAAGGTCCTTTCCCTTGCCATTTAAAGGCACCAGCCTCCAGGAGGTTAATTTAAAGAGGTAATAAACACAGCAATAAAAATAACCATAAGCTTGGGGCCTAACTCTCTGCCCCAGCGTGGGCTGCTCGAACCCTGGCTGCCTGCGGGCGGGAAGCCAGGCCTCCGGGAACGGGACTTGCCGGATCCTGTTTGCTCCTGCCAAGGAAGATTTGCACCTTTGGAGCATTTTCTGCAGGAAAAGTCTCAGCCGGGCGCTAACGCAGCTCCGGCTGGGCTGGAACAGCCCTGCTGTTCTCTGGGAAATGCTGACATTTAGAAAATAAGGCGATTGCTCTGTGAGGAGGGAGTCGCATTTTGACATTTCTTTGACCTGGAGGTTTCGCTTGGAAGCGCTCCCTCCTCAGGGCTGTTTGGATGCTTCTCCATCCCCATTAGTACTGCAGATGATCATCACTACAAGCCAAACACAGGCTTTAAAAAGTCACAGGAGCAGCTACAGGAGCCGCAGCACTTCAAATCCTCCATCAGAGCGCTGTGAGCAATGCAACAAACCCCACTTTGCCTTGAAACATCACAGTTTTGGGGAAAAAACCACACCCTTGATTGTTAGTAGGAAACATGTGCATGGGAGGAGTCCAATTCACAGACCTCGTCAGGATGCATTTAGTCCCACGAGTTGTCGTGGAGCCTGCAGAGCACCCCGTCCCACCACAGCCTCCTGCTCCGGCTGCCCCAGCCCCAGCGGGTTTGGGCACTCTCAGTGACAAACCCTGTTTCACCCTCAAAGCAGCAGCCAAGGTCAGCCAAGGTCGATCAAAGCTCATCATCCAACACAAGCTTAGAAAGCGGCCGCAAGGCTCCGCTCAGCGGAATCCAACCGAATTTGCTGCCTGGGGATCCGTGGTGAGCTTCTCTCCTTTCCTCCCTTCCCATGGGAAGGTCAGATCCAGCCCCATCCTGAACGTTAAGCATGAGATTAATGATGTGTTTAACAGAAGCGCGAGCAGGGCAGCACGGGGGAACATCCCAAGTGTCCCATCCCAAGTGTAGAAGGTCCCATCTCCAGGCTCAGCAGGACAGGAGGGGTGAGCAGGGACACATCCTGACAGCCCAGCCCTCTGAAGAGGAACATCAGCCCTTGGCTCAGCTCCAGGAGGTCCACGAGGTCCAAACCCCAGCTCAGAAGCGTAACGTGACCTTTCCAGCATGTTCGGGTTCCATAAAGTGCAAAATCCATCCATAAAGGATAAAGACGTTATTTCAGCAGTGACTGGAAATGGCACGTTTTCCTCTGCAGATCCAACAGCTGGCAGGCTTTTAAATCGCCCTCCTAATCGGATGTAAAACCTAAGCAGCCCCCCGAGGATTAGAGGTAGGTATTTGGAAATCCCACACACACCCAGGATGTGCAGCAGGGCTGTGCCTTCCCACCCATGAAGGCCAGAGGTGCCCACAGTGGCACCCAACACTGGTGGCTTCATTGCCACCCCTGGCTGGTCTGAGGCAGGAGCCACAGGGGGGACCCTGTTCTGCACCCCTTGGTCCTTTTGAATTGCTTGAGGTTGAATCTGCTGGACACACCTCGGTCCTAAAAACCTGGAGGAACTCTGGCAGCTCCGGGCACTTCCCTGAATGCTGCAGAAAACCAAATTCAAAATTTGGAGGTGAATTTTGGTGTGAGGTTTGGTCACAGAAAGGGAAGAGGCTCGCTCCAGGGTCAAGCACAGTCCCTGCCAAAACTAATGCATCCCAAAAAATTAGGCACCCTGGTGAGCTGGATGGGTCCCCGTGGGTGCAGGGGTCTGGCAGAGCCGGGGACAAGCAGGGTGCCCGGAGGAGCGGCGCCAGCAGAAGCCCATCTCCCACTGACCTGGCCTTTGCTCCCCGCACGGTGCCACTGGAGAGGCTGGGGGACATTTTCTACATTGCTCAAGAGTGACAAGTCTCATCGCTGACCTCCCCAGCTGGCAGGAGCAAGACCAGAGCAGGCGTGAAAGCCGGGGCACGGGAAGAACAGAGACCCCTGCAAAGCGGGGAGCCCTGTTGGCGGCAGGGACATCCTGTTAACCCTTTCCCCAGGCAGGAACGGCCTCCCCAAAAACACTCCCCAGAAGTCACCCTGCCTCCTGCCACCTTACAGCCCATCTCCAGGAGCGAGCAGCCCCCACAGCTCGTGCCTGCTCCCCCACCAGAGACATTCAGCTCAGAGGACGGACAGACCCCACACCCATGAGGGTGAGGATGGACGACAGCAAACTCTGTTTCCCGTGTGCACGAGGGAGCCCAGGGCGGCCGCGAGCCCTCTGCTCGGGATCAGATTAAAGTTCAGGGCAATGGCTGGGATGTTTTCGAGTTTTCCAAACACATTATTTATAATGCAGAAAAGCGCTCTGCAGCCATCCATCATGGGGCGTGACAGCTGCCTGGCAGGGCAGGGCAGCAGAGCCGGCTGGCCGTGGGCTCAAGGGCCCCCAGGCTGCCCCAGCAGGGGGACACAGGACCGGCGCATCGTCCCCAGCCCCTCTCGGGTGGGTAGCACTGCCTGACTTCAGGGCACAAGCGCCCGTATCTCGGCTCTGCCGCTGGTTTGCTGTGCGAGCGAATCTCACTGCTGTCCCATGCCTCAGTTTCCCCAGCTGTACAGCAGAGACTGGGGTGCTGGTCACCGAGCTGGCTGTAAGGAGAGGAAGAGGAGGAGCCTGGGCTGACACCCACAAGAGGCTGAGAACATGGCACGAAAGAGAA
>NW_009698012.1:0-961 GCF_000703405.1 Apaloderma vittatum | reverse complement strand
AGAGGGGGGCGGGAGAGCGAGAGATGGGAACAAAATGCCAAGATTTCGATGAATATTTAATACACCCTCCACGCTCCCCGTAAGCTCCCGCGCCTTGGAGCCGCGCCAGCGCCGTTTGAATCCCAGCCTTTGTTAATCACTAAATTGGCGCCTCCGTCGCCGTTCGGCGTTTGCGGCTCCATCAAGCTGGAACCTGTCACAGCGAATATGGGGAGGGGGGAAGAGTAACTCCATGAGCGCCCACCCGTCCCCGCACAAAGCCCGGGGCTGGTCCCGCCACCGGTGGAAACCACCCCTGTGGAATCCCTGATAAATACACACACACGCACGTGCGTATCAAAAATACATATGGACATGTGGGGAGTTTTCCCCCTGGAATCAGGAGTTTGTAAGGCTCAGTTCTGCCATATCAGTGCAGAATTTTGCATTAGTGCAATTATTCTGAATTTTAAGCAGAAATTATCACGGCACATACATTTCTGCAGCTCCACAAATGAACAACTCTTCTCCTCCTGCCTGGCATGACCTGTCCCTGGATGCCTGCACGACCGGAGGGGCCGCTCGGAGGGGCAGGACGTGGGGACTGTGACCACCCCGGGGCCGGACCCAGCGAGGGGGGATGTCATCGTCGGTAAAAGGAGCGGGTTTCAAACCAGCCACCCCTGCCAGGCACCAGCGAGCAGAAACGAAAATACTAGTTCTGCGCGCACACAGACGTACAAATCAGATAAATAAATATTTTCCCTATAGAAAGCGAGAAGCTCAGCAAAAACCAAAGATGTGGGCGCTTTTTTTTGGGTCTGCGCCCCTGCAGGGACCCTGTGACTGCCGCGGCACGCCGGGTCCCCAGTAGCCCTCCTTATTTCTCAATTAGTTCAACTAATTGGGCAACTGCTCCAGCTTAATTCACTTGATTCCCCTAAACCATTAATTATTCTGCATTCAGCACAAACACGCTCTG
>NW_009698011.1:2885-4722 GCF_000703405.1 Apaloderma vittatum | reverse complement strand
GGGCTGCTGCTACTACTATATTTAATAAAGCGGAGTGAGGGAGGGACCAGTAACTTCTCCAGCCTGTCAGAAAGGAGGAGGAATTCGCTCGGATTACAAAGTCAATTTATTCTCTTAAAGGGCTAGAGGCTCCCACCCGCAGCTCAAAGCGCCCTTGTTCCTGCCGGGGCGAGGCAGCCGTCGGGGGGAGGGAGCCCAACATTGGGTGCCATGGGTGGCTCCAGAGGCACCACCTGCTCCAGGCAAAGCAGCGCATCCTGGGATCCCCCTGGCATTTTTTGGGGAGTGAACCCAGCTCCTGGTGCCCACACAGACCCTGAACAACCCATGTCGCCCAGCTTCTCACCGCCGTGCAAAGCCAGTGCCACATGCGTTCAGGACCTTTCGGAGATGCAGCATCCCACCCAGCCTGGGCTCCTGCTCCACACCTTGCTGGGTTCCAGGGCTCTCCTTGCTCACGGTGTAGCTGGCCTCCCATCTCTCCATCCCCCCCACAAGCCGCTCCTGGCCTCCTGTTTGGATCTTGCACAGCACACCCCTCCTTCCTCTTGGATGGCTGTATTTCATGTCCTTTTTTCCCCTGCTTCACTGATGGATTACACATGCCTTGTTTCCTCCTGGTTTATTTCTAACGTCTTTAAGGGCCCTTGGTGTGACTTTGCTGTCTTCCGCAGCATTTGCAACACCTTCCAGCTTACAGTCATCCGCAAACATAATTAATTTGTTGTTTACTCTTGCTTTCAGATCATTAATAAAGACATTAAATAAACCTGGGATGTGCTGTTTTCTCAGTAACCTTTTATGCATAATTGTCAGGGGCTCAGTAAGTTCATTAGCTAATTCTATTTAGTCTGGGGGTTACGTATTATCCAGGCTTGCTGATTTGTGCAGATTCAATTTTGCCGAGTATTCTCTTTCCTACTCCTTATCTCAGGGTCTACTGAGGACCACTGCACTGCTTGGCTTTCTGCCTGTCCTCGGCAGTCCCCCTCTCTTTGCCTTGTTCAGGACTGATTAAGTGACAGAGGGGTGCAGGGCTTGGTTCTTCGCGTGGAGTGTTGATTTCGACTGTCTTCATCATTACTGGTGGGTGACAGGCAGGATGAAGGCATCCTCTCCTGCCCGCTTGGCACAATAGGTCCCAATCCCCTCTCTGGAAAGATGCACCAGGACTAACCTACCAGGATCACCTCCAACCCCCCAGAAACACCTTCAATCCACCTGCAGGCATCCCTAGGTTTGCTCCTGGTGACCCGTGTCCAGGCTTGCTTTGCTCCCTGCAGCACCAGGAATGAGCCACCACTTGCCAAGGGAACATCGGCCTCGGGCAAGGACAGCAAGTATGGCTTGAGCAAGGAGAAGATGGCTCCAAGCACCCTGAGGATGCTCCTTTCCCCTCCAATAAGGAAATTACACCCTCTTGTTGAAACCTCACGTGTTACCCAGAGAAATGTCCCCATCAAGTTTGCATGGCAGCCCAGGCACTCCTGCTGCGGGCTCCCCTCGCAGGAGCCCCCATACCCCACGCCTGGCCGGCACATTTGCTATCCCTCAGGCAGGCCCTGACGGCAGCTGGGGATTTGGTTTTCCCTTTCTGAGCCAACATCTGGCCGAGTGAACTTGTTGAAACCTCACGTGTTACCCAGAGAAATGTCCCCATCAAGTTTGCATGGCAGCCCAGGCACTCCTGCTGCGGGCTCCCCTCGCAGGAGCCCCCATACCCCACGCCTGGCCGGCACATTTGCTATCCCTCAGGCAGGCCCTGACGGCAGCTGGGGATTTGGTTTTCCCTTTCTGAGCCAACATCTGGCCGAGTGAAGGAGGGGCAGAGCCAGCA
>NW_009698011.1:2026-2854 GCF_000703405.1 Apaloderma vittatum | reverse complement strand
CTCGGCCAGGGCTGGCAGCCTTGCTCAGCACAGAAGCCTGCTCCAGCAGGGAGGGAACTGCATGCTTACCCTCCTCCAAAGGCCAGCTCCAAGGGGGTCTTGCCTGGTGTCAGCATGGGCAGCTGATGGCTGAGTGCCCCCCCATAACCTCCATTTACAGGAAGCCCTTTGGTGAGTGCCCACCGTGGGGAAAGCCGGCTGCTGGTGCGGGCAGGGGGCTGCAGGCTCAGGGAGCCTGCTGGGGAGGCTGCTTTGGGAAGAGCTGCGGGATAAATCGGTACAATTAGATACTTTCCTTCCCCTGCAGCCCAGCGGGCCGGTGTTTGAGGCAGCCGCCATCTCTGTCTGTCTGGGTGCAGGACTGCTCCCCCTCCTCCTTTCAGTGCTGGCTGACCTGCCGGCCTCCGGATGCATTTATTTATCCAAGCCCAGCTTTTATTTAGGATGTGTTTCCAGGGTAGCCAGTGTGGAGGGAGGTGAGGAGGGGCACTGAGCACCTCTCAGCCACCTCATCTGTTGTGGGAGCCCCACTTTTTCCACTGCGTACCAGGAACCTTTTCTCTGGACAGCAATGAGCTCTGTTTGCTTGGCATGGGCAAAGCTGTCCGTGGCATCATGGGCTGCTTTTTGCTGTCTCCTGTGTCCTGCAGCCTCTGTGCAAATAATCCAGGATGAGTTAAGTCTCTGGCAGCCCTTTCAACCCCGCTGTTTGAGACTTGAGCAATTCAGAGCAGTGGGATGCTGGGGTTCACCTGTGGGAAAGGGACAGCCCGTGCACCCTTTAAAAAGCAGACCTCAGCTTTTCTGCTCAGCTTTTCACCACGACGC
>NW_009698011.1:374-1938 GCF_000703405.1 Apaloderma vittatum | reverse complement strand
CCCGCGAAGCAAGGACGGGGGTTCTGTGAGGGGCTGCAGCCGGGGAAGCAAATCTGTCCGAGGGAGGAGAGCAGCAAGCATGCTTGGAGCGCGCCGCGAGCGTCTGGAAGGAATATCCCATCCGGTGCTGGCAGGAGGGAGTACATTCATGAATGCTGCTGGGATTTAGCTTCTCAGCATCTGTCTTCCCAAGTGCTGGAGGGATTTGAATAGGAAACAAAGCAAAGCTTTTGGATCTGACCACACTAAAGCAATGCCTCGGCTGGAGGTGGTGGGCGGATCTGGCCCGGAGTGGGGGGGCCCCAGCCCTGGCTACGTGCCCACTCCCTCAAGAGCAGGAACATCAGCTGGGGACTGCTTTAGCCAGGCGGGAGCCTGTCCTATCTCGACATGTACGTGCCGTGTAGACAGTGGTCACCTCAGGGAGGTTTTCTCTCTATTTGCTGAGGGAGAAAGTGATGTGAGCCTTGTGTCTATGTTTTGAAACAGCTGGGCAAAACTGTAATGTGGTTGGGCTCACCCAGGGGAGAAAAGAGTAACATCACGGGGTTTGTTTGGTGTGTTCAGCGTGCCCTGTCTCAGGGTGAAACAATGAGCTTGAAGAGGAAGAGGATGCTGCAGGGAGTTGAGGGTGCTGCATCAGGCTGGAGCTGCTGCCTGCTGCATTAGACAGGAGAAGTGCAACCCCATGTCCTCCTAAGCCTCTCTCTTTTTTTCTTTGTAACCACCAACAACCCAGTCCTTGTCTGAGTGAGGCTCGTGATGCTCTTAATTTAAGGAGATAAACAGCTCTTCACAGAGTTTCAGTGCTGTGACTGCTAATAGCCTTGACAAGCCCCATCTGGGCTCTCACCCACACCCTTCATGTCCCCCCCACCCTGATGCTGGGGTGCATTTAAGCTCAGGTGCCTTCAGCTGTTGTTTCTCTTCAGTGGAGATGTGCTGTGACAGTGGCCTGGTCCTGCTAGCCTTGGGCAGTGTGGGCTGGGATTCCTGCTTGCCCTAGCAGAGCAGCTGGCTTCGGCCTTCATGGGCAGGGGTCTGCAACCCTTACCTGGCTGCCTGCTTTGCCCCGGCTCTCTTTTCCTGCAGTGACTTACCCTCTGAGGACCAGGGTGGGCATCAGGAAGTGTCTGCAGGGTGGTGAGCAAACATCTCCTCTCTATTGACTTGGAGTTACTTTGTGGTGTTCCCACTTGGGCACAGCGCACTCAGCCTCTGCACAGGGGTGGGTTTATGAGTCTTTTTTTCCCCCCCCAAACAACCTGCTGAGGTGACCCTGGGCAGTGTTGGGGGGGAGTCCCTCTGTTCTGGGGCATTGCAACCATGGGATAACCCGTGTGAGTCAGGCCTGCAGCTCTGCTGCTTCTTTGCCCAGGTGTTGTGCAAGGGGCTTTGTGTGAGATGGGCTTTATTTGCACCCCTGGGGGGGTTCAGAGTGCTGTGGCTCTGCTTCCCAGTGACTAATACCCTTTGCTCTTTCTTGAGTGCCGTACACATCACTCCCCAGTGTTAGTTTAAAAAAGGAAATCAATAAAGCCCATTTATTTTTAGCCTGGATTTA
>NW_009698011.1:0-337 GCF_000703405.1 Apaloderma vittatum | reverse complement strand
GCCAGCAGACTCACCTGCTTCTCCAGGGCTTGTCAGAGAGAGGAACCGGCTTTTAACACCAGATAAATATTGACTGGGGTATTTTCAAGAAGCGACTTCCCTGCTGTGGGAGTGAGGAACCTTCTGAGGGCATGGGGAGGGCTGGAGCAAGCCCCTGGAGGATCCAGGGGAGTGGTGCTGAGCTATGCCGGCTTCTCAGGCTGGCTTTGGGTGTCCACCAAGGACTCGGGGCCTAACTGGGTTGTGACAGAGCTGAACTTTGTCTGGGGAAGCTTGAGACAGTGCCCGCTTGAAGAAATACTTTTTGTCACTGAGCACCAGCTAGACTTGAAGCCCA
>NW_009698010.1:272-809 GCF_000703405.1 Apaloderma vittatum | reverse complement strand
TGGAGTTAGTGTATAAAGGATACCATATATGCACACACACATACACACACCTCTCCACCAAGGCGCTCCTCCTCCGCCTCCTCCCTCGACCAACTGCTGGAATTAAAATAAAAAGCAAAACAAACACCAAAAAAAAAAAAAGAGAGAGAGAGAGAACAACAACAAACCGAGAGAGAGAGAGAGCGAGAGGGAGAGAAACAATTCGCGAGGTAACGAGAAATTTCAACTTTTTCTTTTTTTTTTTTACTTCTTTTTATTTATTATTACTTCCGACCGCCTAAAGGAAAGGTAGAGAGAAAAAAAAATGTCATATCCAGAGCGTGACTCTAGCAAGAAGGCTCCGACAGGACTCTTGTTTCAAAGGGGACAAAGTGCTCCAGCAACAGCACAACTTTGAGAAATGCATCATCACCACCATCACCACCATCATCATCACAGGAAGTTTTCTTAGGACACCAACAAAACTTGCAAATAAAAGAGCAAAAGGAGATCGAGAAGCCGAGAAGAGAAAAACACAGAGAGAGAGAGAAAAAGGAA
>NW_009698010.1:0-258 GCF_000703405.1 Apaloderma vittatum | reverse complement strand
TTAAAGGAAGAAGAGAAGGAAAAGTTTCACTCTGAGAGGGGAAGGCTGAGAGGTGGAGATGGACTCCTAGGGGAGCGGAGGGGAGAAGGCACGGGGGCTTTTTGATCCCCCCCGCCTTTTTCGCTTTTTAGCCTTTGTTTGGTTTCCTCCCTGCGAGCAGCAAACTCGGGCGAGAAGAAGGCGGAGGAAAAATACATGTACAGCTAAATATTTCTCCTTTTTTTTGGAAAAAAGAAAAAAAAAGAGGCAAAGCGATTT
>NW_009698009.1:0-686 GCF_000703405.1 Apaloderma vittatum | reverse complement strand
GATTTTTTTTTTTTTTTTCCCTTTTCACTTCTATCAGTCGCTCCCTGGCCATAATGAATTGGACTCGCCTGTAATTTTCATTATTTAAATGATGCCCAGAATAAAGGCTGAACTAATCTGGGGCTCCGGTCTCCCCCGCAGCCCAGAGGAGAGTGCGATAGTGGGGGGACAGGCAGGGGTTTGGGGAGCGGGGCCCCGGGCTTCTTGCTTTCCGCTGAGCCCGGCTCCTTCCCGAGCTCCCTGGTGCGGTGTTGGCCAGGCGGGGGACACCGAGGGGGACACCGAGCTGGTCGGGGCTGGCTCTGTGAGGGGAGCATCCCTAAATGTGCGTTTTCTGATAGTCAGCTGACACATGGGGAGAGTTGGGAGTGAAAATCTCAAGGGGAGTTGGGCTCGATGCTGGTGGATGTGAGGAGAAAGACCTTGGCAGAGCAAGACCTGCGTCCTGTTTTGCTCCTCAGCACCCGTTTGTCCTATCAGTCGCTCAGGGTTCTCGCTCTCGGGGTGCTGGGTGCAGCTCAGACATGTTTCAGGGCTCAGGTGTGACCCCAGGGAGGGAGGTAACCTCGTTGCTGCCTCTGCTCCTCGACAAAAAGGCTTTGCCCTTCTCAGCTGCTGCATCGTGGAGAGCAAACTGGTCCCAGCTCTGACAGGAGAAGCATTAGCCCGGAGCTGGGGTCACTGGA
>NW_009698008.1:674-1035 GCF_000703405.1 Apaloderma vittatum | reverse complement strand
CAAACTCGGGTAGAGAAATCGCCCCATCAGCCCTCCGACCGAATCCGAAGGGTTCCCCATCCAGTCCCCTCCCAGGTGCCGACCGAAACGACTCATTAACACACGGCCGGGTGTCTCCTGATGAATGAATCGGGAGGAGTCGCGAAGCACTTTTGGCTACTCTGCGCACGGGAAAAAGGAGATGCTCTCGGGCGAGAATTACTCACTGTGCTCCAGTTACCTTACGATTCTTCGAGCGAAACTTCATCCCACCATCAATATGTTGGCAGCCAGCTGGAGATCCTCACAACCCTGCACTCGTGATAACGTGAGGCGAGACCCGGCTCTGAGGTTGGAGGGAACGGGACCGCTCCCCACGCTG
>NW_009698008.1:245-545 GCF_000703405.1 Apaloderma vittatum | reverse complement strand
CCCGTTGGGCCGCCTCCTCTCCAGCGGGTTTCCTCCTTCCCGGGGTTGTTTCTTTTTACCCAGACCAGGTAATTTTCAGGAAGCTGGGCCCCCAAGCTGGCACCCACGAGTTCTGACACTCGAGATCCCAGGCTGACGGGGCAGCTGCAGTCATGGCCCCAGCAGGGCAGGACTCACACCCTCCGCCTTCACAGCTCCACAGGGAGGATTCATGGTGCCTGCTTAAGCCAAACGGAGAAGCAGCCACCACGACCGCTTCACACGGGATAAGAAGACACCCGAAGCGGAGACGAGGCATCT
>NW_009698008.1:0-219 GCF_000703405.1 Apaloderma vittatum | reverse complement strand
CACACCACAGGCCAGTGCCACGGCCTCTCTCCACCAGCAGACCCCGCACACCGGGGTCAGGGGACAGCAGCAGCCACTGGATGACAGACGTGCTCCCAGCACAGCAGACTGGAGCTTGGGGACCCTCCTGGCCCACCTGATGGCCGGGCGGCTCCACCAGCGCCCCGCTGAGGGGCAGCTCGGGAGCGGGAGGCAGGGCACGGCGCACAGGCAAGGGCA
>NW_009698007.1:0-277 GCF_000703405.1 Apaloderma vittatum | reverse complement strand
TGTCGTTCTGCTGGCACTGGCCGCGTGATGATTTGCCTCCCTTTTCGGTGCCCTGCGTGGTTTTTATGAAACGCCGATTTTGTTCTTTCTCCTCTGTTTGCCATGCCCTCGAGGCTCTCTTAGATAGCTGAAGAAACGTCCGCGTCAGGAAAAGCCTGGCGAGGGAGGGTAGCTTTCCTTCCACACTTCCACCGCTGTTCTAATTTGAGTTTTGTCGACTTCATTTTTAAAAAAAAGAAAAGAAATACTTTCTCTTCCACTTGGATTTACGGCTGTC
>NW_009698006.1:0-11399 GCF_000703405.1 Apaloderma vittatum | reverse complement strand
CGCACATAGGGGAGGGGTGGGCACGGGGCCTCAGTTAGCTGGATGGGTCTGTCGGCCGTGGGAATGCCTTCTCGGGATGAAGATGAAGACCTCGGCAGAGGGGTTTCTTGTTAAAAGGCTGGAGATAAAAGCCTTTAATGCGGGTAGTATCTATATAGGCAGTTTCATGTGCTTGATCTGATAACAAAGCTGGTTTGTGTATTTACGCGTATTAAATATATAGCACGCTATGTATAATGGATGTAAAATAACCTTACTGTGTGCTCATGCACAGTATTCAAGAGCTGAGGTCTTGGTAACCCGCCGTCCGTTCGGTGCTCTCTTGCTTTTTGCCCTGCCGGACGAGCTGCCGGCGGCGGCCGGCAGGGCCAGCAACAGGGAAGGGAGGCTTTCGGGGAGGTAACGCTGCTGAAGTAGGCAAAAGCAAACTGCTCAGCTATGTTTCAGAAACGAATGTGACAGCCAGATGGGTTCCTTAAGTGTTGCTGAACAGATTTTTTTTTAAAAAAAAATAATCCTGGTTTCTTAAAGAAATAAGATGTGCAAAATTGTGTTCTCTGTGTATTTGCATGTGAATATAAAGGAGTGAATTTGTTGCTCCTTGCTTGCTCTTGCTCTATTAGTTCTTCACCCCGTAAATTTTGGGCTGATTTCAACCAAATGAAACAGAGGAGCAAGATTTAAGATATTAATTCTCAAAGAGATAACATTCCTGTAAGTTCTGTGAACATAGCTGGGCGGGGAAGAGAGTGGTTATCTGCAAAGAGGAAAAATATGCAGCGTACATTTCAACCATTAATATTGACATGTCAACACTGGACAAAGAGGTTGTGCCACTGTTTTGCAAACTGAATGCATAGGAATTGGAAAATTCCTGTTTCAATCAAAATGTATATTCCTGCAGGATTCAGTGGTGTCCGGTAAGGAGCAAATCTCACTTGAAGTCTTTCATGGTAGACATGCATATTACTCTTCTCTGTGGTTTCTCTGATGCTCTGTTTAAGACAAGCCTGAAGCTCTGATATAATTCGGTTAAAAAAATCTGACAGTCATGAGATGCAATTCCCTAGGAAATGAAGCTTCATATATGTCACTGCATACAAAACTGTTGGTCTTATCTGCACTTCACTTACCCTTTGTATAGCCAGTATGATTACACGCGCCTTTTTCTGGCTTGTGTCATGAACAGGTAATTTCTCTTATACAGAGCTGGAAAGCAGCTCCTTGAGGCTGCAGACAGTTAATGAATGCATGTAGGAAGTGATTTGTAGTGTAGGCTAAATTATGTTTTATGTACTTTGCTGGGACTAGCTCTCGGCTGTCCTATCTCCTTTGCTTCTCCATCAGGAAGTACCAGGCAGTCCTTAAATGTGAATTTACTTGTAAGGATGCAGAGGATCTCACTTCATACTGCTGCTGCCTTAGTATTATCATCAATAAATTTCTCAGACAGCTTCTCTGGAAGATCAGGTTCATTGATCTAGCCCTTTACCATGCCAGCCATAATACAGTAGTTTTTTAAGACTCTTTTGGCAGTCATATTTACTAAGTTGAAAACTTGAGTTTGGGTAATTTACATTCTTTCTGGAATTTTGTCTTTGACAGCCTTGAGAACAGCATTGGCTTTTAGCTGAATATCTTGTCTCACGAACCTAGGCTGAATGAAATGGGACCAGGCCTGACATTTCCAGCTGTTCGCTGTCTCTGTTCGTTGCCTGGGTGTTGCCGCTCTCGCGGCAGGCAGAGTTGCCTTGCATATGAAGCACCTTGCAGGCTCGCACTTTGCAGTTCAGAACCTGTGCTGATCTATATTACTGTTTTGATATGTAAACTGGATTGCCTTTATGCATGACTCAGCTTTCTGTCACGGTAGCTGCCACCTCTGTGAAAGCTGAACTGGACAGATGCCTCAGAGTGGTAATCTCTTCAGCTGTCCAGCTTCAATCTGTCTGCATTTGGGGCTCAACATCCTCGGATTCAGAGCCTGTGAATATAAAATACTGGGAATGAAGTAGAGTCAGGCTGAACTGGAGAGGATAAAGAAATGATTACAGAGAAGCTAATTTATTGCTTTACCTGAGACTTTATCAGTATGAAAGCACCCTGGGTTAATTCAGTTTAGAGATTAGTAGCTTTTCTTAAATTAGAAAGAATTATATAGTTAGTTCAACAAGAAGAAAAATATTATCAAAGAATGTTATCTAAACTAAAATACAAATCATAAAGATGATACTGCTGTGTTCATTATAAAACATACATCAAAATTATCCTGTTTCATACTGAATAACAGTTTCTGTAAATTTTTCAGTTAGGAAAATTAACTACTTTAAAAGTCATATTTTAGAATCAGTGTCTGTGTGTTTGTGTCCCAAACTAGTTATGTGGAAGCCACTTGAGCAGAGATTCTCACCCTGTAGAAAAGATTGCACAGCGTTGCCTGAAGGTGTGATCCCCAAACATTCGCACTGATTTACTGTACTTGGAGCAGATCTTTAGTATCTGTCATTAAAGTTAATGCAAAAATTATTCTTGTGCTGAACAGGAATAAAACTCGAGCTGTAGTTCTGCAAGTGACTTCATATAAACACTGCTAGTAGCTTGATCCTGAAAAAAACATAGATCTGTAAAGCAGCAGAGAATCTTTACTTATATGTGTTCAGTATACTTTTTTTTTTTCCTTTTTACCTGAATGTTTCTTGAGTATCATTCTGGCCTCATTTGCTCCAAGTTCAGCTATATTTAACTGGAGCTGCAGAATGCATCCCTCGGTAAGACACATGAGTAAACCCACATTTTTTCTGACAGCCTGATCCTGCTGTAATTCAGATGGAGAAGTGCTTTACTTGTTGACCAGTCCCACAGGAAACAGACACTGGAAATAGGAAGTATAGCTCGATATTCCTGATCCAAATGGATGGATGTCAATAAAAAATGCCCAAATCCCCCCAAGTTGTTTGGCTTAAACCCAGCATGAGTAAGAGCTTGCAGTTTACAAAAAACTTTCTGAGACATGTCATTCTGACTTGAGTTTTGTGTAAAAAATGAGCATTACAGATGAGCTCTAATAATCTGGAGAGCTTGGGAAGTAACCTGAGTGATGCACTAGGCAGTGTTGTGATACAAGCTTAACTATGAGAAATGAGTTTATTCTGTGTGCTAACTAAATTTCTGTTCTTGATCATAGGTGCTTTAATACTTTAACTGTGAGGTGTGCAAAAGTGCTTGTCACTGGTTTAATGTCAGTGTCATTGAAATCAGTGGAGACATGCCCAGTAATTTTGTTGAAGGGAAGGCATACCTGTAGTTAGCACTTCTTGAAATACTATACCAAATATGTGACAGGCTTATAATAGCTGAGGGTGGGGTTTTTATAGCTTTCAAGTAAAGCATTTTGCCCTGCACTAAAATACAGCCACTGAGGTATGGCTTAGGTACTTAAAATATCCATCAGTTCTCCTCAGATTTTTAGAGCCTGGTTATGCCAGGGGGTGTGTATTCAGCCTTCCTATTATCTTCTTTCCAAAACAGTAGCTATTTGCAGGAGTTTTGAAGGCAAAGTTTTAAGGTCAGGTCAAAAATCAAAGTTTAAGGGTCAGCAAATAGATCAAACATCTCCCCTCTCACACAGAAGCTAAAAGACTCCTGTGTGGAGTTACATGTTTTGCCTGAATACTAACCTAAAGCTGAGTGGTTTTTTGCAGCTCCCTAGCAAGCTGGCCCAGTTTTGTTTTAGGAGCAGGCGAAGCAGGCAGTTGCCTAGAGCGACAGACAAAAGGAGGCAATAAAATCCCATTTTAAACATGAAGGAGACCCTGTGACTCTGTGCCTGTTTCTGCCTGTTTAATAAGGACTTGGTGCATTTCCCATGTGTCATTCTCCCCACACTGCTGGGGTGCTGAGGCTGAGCAAGCTCCTTAGCACAGGAACCATGGCCATGGTCCTGTTGTTTGAACATCCCATCGATTTGGTTTTGTCTCTGTTTCAGTTTGCTGCTGCTGAAACTGAGGGAAGAAGCTCGTTGTGCTCCTTCTCTGCTCCTTTTTCTTGGCAATGCTTATTACTTTTGCTGGGGTGGTTGGATTGGCAGGAGAGCAGGGGCAGATGTGCTGAGACTAGAATGCTCACAGAATTCATGCTTCACTAAAAAAAACCCAACGAAAACCAACGCTGTTATTATTATCCTTGCAAATTGGGAATGACAGATTGCTGAGACTTACTGAGTTTATATTTATGTCAAGAAACTGATTGCAAGGAATAAAAGATGCCTTAGCAAATTTTACAGAGGTACTAGATTCCTATAAGGACCATTTTTCAGCCATTTCAGAGCTCAGCTAACTACTGGAAGTAGACTTCCATTCTCCAGCCAGTTTTCAGTGCTAAATTTGTTTGTTTTCTTCCTTCCCCCCACCTGCCCTGTGATGCATCTCTTCTATGTGGTGAATAGGTTGCTGTATCAGGCTTTGCCAGTGGATAATGGTTGGTGATGGCCTTCCGTCTCACTGACAACATGGTCACAAGCTGTACAGAGAAAGTGTCTGGAGCAATAGTCATTTTGCTCTGCTGCTCTTCAGAGGAGCTACTTGGAGCAGAGTTTTGTGATCTAACTGAAAGGTCTGAGAGATGACACTGTTAGTGGTGTGCTTTCGGTTCCCAGTTAGATTTATTGTGTTGTCCAAAGGCATACCCTGAAAGCATTGGAAGGTCAGCTTTCACTTCCCATCAAGATTCTTAATAGCAGGCTAGGAAATGTATATGGATTGCAAAAAAGGACACTCTGGTCCCATCATAAGTAATAAGAATTTGGAAAGCATATTACGTTTCATTAGACTTTGCAACAAACCAGTCACTGCTTCACATCAAGAGATCTATGGGAGGCAGATTATCCCTTGTTGGCCCACTGGAATGTTCTTGCACTTTCTCTGAAACACCTACATGACTACATCCATGAGCTTTGGCCACATTAAACAAGAACAAGTTTGAGTTTCTGTGTTTTTTAGTCCAGGAGTATATTTTTCCCTTGGCTGATGAAATTCTCCATATTCTCTGCACAACTTAAAGAGGTTTTACATTTTGCTGTTTTGCGTTTGAATATACAGCAACAGAGTATGTGTTAAGTCTTCAAACCACATCACTTTCACAAGCGCTGAGGAAGGAACTCCAACATGGAATGAGATGTTCAAATACAGAGGCATAAGAGCAATCAGGAGCTGCTAAGCAATGTATTTATGCACCTGTACAGCTTACAGGTTAATTTATATTTCGAGGAAAATGAGGAAGATAATACCTCCAAGATGGTTAGGTCTGTACCTTTGTAAGCACAGTGATACTTCATTTTCACCTCCAAGTCCCAGTCTTACTTGCCAGCTGGCAGTGGCATAAAGAATTCTACTTTATCCTAAAAGAAGGGCACTGCCAGAATTCTGCCTTAACCCCTGGAATGACAGTGGTCTGGAAATGGTCGGGGTCTGCATGTTTAGGTTTTTTTTTCTTATAATTTTTGAGCTTCTTTGGAAATGTTCTATTTTCTTTGAAACCTAGTGAGGCAAACATAGCCTTTTCTCTTAACATGTTTTAAGTGGCTACACCACATCTCTATTTTTATAATCTCATGTCACACTTGATTGAAAGGTTCTTTGCAGCTAAAATAGCATGATGAAGACATGGAAATTATTTTTGTCTTAATTTCTACTGGAAGCTTAAAAGAAATATGTTTCTTCATACAGTATTAGTGTTCTCTTGCATACATACATGGATGTACATTCCCCAAGGGTGGGTGCATATACACATGTACACACATGCTCAAAAGACGCACAAGGACATACGGATGGCTAAATTCACACAGCGAGTATGCAACAGTAAGATTTCCAAGTTAGTCATCCAAATTTGCCCATATAGCTTTGAATTTTGCCCTGTTGTGCTTATACAGTGTAGCAATTTTTAATTAACTGACCCAGTACTCTATTTTACCATTCCTTGACATAACTCAGTGCAGAAAAGAGGGGTGTTCACTTGATGAACAGTATTCAGCATCTGGTGACATAGTTGTGGCTCACCATTCTGACCTTGTTAGAAGACAGAAGCAGTCTTTTTCTTCTGAGTTCTTCCATCTGACTTCCCAAACTAGTATGTATATAAGCACTTCCAAAATCTGAGTAATGCTCAAGGCAGAGAAAGTTTCATTATTGTTCTACTGAAGCACAGGAAAACTAACACCTAGAGTATCTGTTAATTTTGGATGCCCTCCATGGGATACCAAGGACTGTGTTTTTTTCAGAGTAACTGGTATTAGATACTAAGTGCAAGGTACAATTTTTATCAGCTTTAGTTGTAGCTGAGAGTGATCTGCATTTTTTTTTTTTAACCTTCAAGACTTCCAAATCAGGTGCCCAGAAAATGAAGAACTTGGGATTAGTGACCACTGCTGAAAAATTTAAATTACTTAATTAGCATCCTAGGAAATCTGTGGTGGAAGCCAGTTTAGAATGTAATTCCCTTCCCCTCTGGAGCAACATTCACTTTCTTAGCCATGGAATGGTCTTTTCCTCTAATTCCTTGCCTCATTCCTGTACCTCCTAACCTCAGCTAAAAATAAATCAGCAATCTGCTTTGTTTTACAGTCCTGCATCCTAGGATAGAATCTGTAGAGGTTATCCATAGTTACAACAAAATAGGCAAAATATGCTCCCATGTGTTTTTAACTTATTCAGAAAGCCATAATTTCCCTCCTTAGCCACCATCACGCTCTTCTCACGTGCTTAGTCTGCTTCCCTAGGGATTTTATCCTACTTTACTCTCTGTTTCTTTATCCTGTTCGGCTTGTCTTACCCAGTCCTTTTATCCTTTTCCCAGATTCTTGTCCAATGTGTCTTGTGTTTTTTCATTGTCCACCTCTTATTTTTTCCTGCTTTTAGCTACTGATCCTAGTCTCCCATTACACTGTTTCTGTGCAATCTCAGTGTCTTCCCTCTGCCTTGTCCTCATCTCTTTGGCCAACCACTCACTCTTAGCTCTCCTGTCCCTGTGCTTTCTAGGGATTATGACTTCACATAGCTCTTTTGAGCTCAATTCCCCATCTGACTTCAGTCCTCGCTCTCCCCTCTGCCTGCTCTGCTCCCTCCCATCCCAGGCATCCCAGGGTGGGGTGGCCTCTGCTGCTCCCTGACAGACACTTCTCCTAGAACAATAAAAAGGAGCTTTAGTCTTTAAAAATATATCCTGATAGTGGTGACAAGCCTGATAAAGCTCCATATGGTGAGAATATTTGAGATGGACCTAGAGGCTTCTGAGTCTAGAAGTTGCTAATGACAGCAAAGAAGTTTTGCACTGCACTCCTCAGGAAATGCAAACCCAATACAAACCACAAGGTAAAGGAGAAGGAGGGACAGAAGGCTGAGATACTTCTCTGCGAGTCTGTCCAAGTTTCTCTGCTGCAGCTTTCTCATAGCTTGTTATTGCAAATACTCTTGGAATTGTATTCGAAACAGCAATTGGGGAGAGGCTGAGACTGGTGACTCTGTGGATGTTCGCAGCAGAGTTAAGAGAGGGCCATCTGCTGTGCAGGATTTTATAACTCCTTTCTTTTTCTCAGTGAACTACACCTGCTGCACATGTGGCTAGTGAATTTCAAATAGATGACTCGAAATGTTCATGCTGCATGGCTGATGAATAAAGCTTAACATTCTGATTATACGTGTGTGGGTGTGTGTTTATTTATTAATTTGTGCACATTACATGGAGAATAAAATTGCTACTCTCTGATGTGTTTGTGCTAATAGAAAATGGAATCATTTGCACTCCATTGTTAATATGATTTTATGGGATTTATTGACATGGTAAGTTTATTTTAGACATACGAAGACCCAAGGGAGTGGGATTATAATACCAATGTTAATTTGTCTTCTTAGTGCTAAGAAGGAAAAAAACCCCAAACTTGCTAAGCCTTGTTTTACCTGCAGGGGTTCTGAAAAAGCAGCTGTCACGTTTTTTAGTCTTACTTAGTATATGCCGTCATTTTTCATGTGGCTCCTGAATTGATACTGTAGCTATGCTGGGGGAAAACGAAACTCTCCACCTGCTCCAGGTCCCGAATAAAGTACTTTAAAATCTTAGAGACAAGCACAGAGAGCAAAAGGGAGTTTCTCTGCGTGAATCTGGTTGTTCTGCCATAGAAATTACGGCAGTGGATTTCTGTGTCTAGTCTACTGTTGCTAATACTGATTTCTGCAAGTTGATGGAGCATGGAGTACCTTATTACCAAATGCAATTATAGACATGTTTTGCAACCATTGCTGTGCCACAGTTGTAGAGTGCTGTGCTCTGAAGTGTTATGAAGGCCCTTAGGCAGCCAGCATGTAAAAACATACACTGAAGAATCACAAAGACAACTATCATCATCCAAGGGTGAATTTTAATTTGAAATAATCTTTATCCCCAAATAAAATCTGTCATTTGGGTCATTGCTTCTGTAAAATGATTATTTTCTTTCTTTTTACAGAAGACTAGTTTAGGTCTATTCTTGGCAGTTAATCATATTTGGTAAGCCATTTAAGTAATTCTGTAAGTTTCTTTTATGAGTTATGCATTGCTTATTGTAAAGAATGGCATCAGAGCCTGCTCTTTCGTTGATATAGGTAGGTATAAAGCAGCAGATCCAAAAATGTTTGAGAGCTCACAGCTGTGCAGTCATATTGAAGGTCGCTGTTGGGGTGAGATCATGTACCAGTCCCCCTTGTGCATTGTTTTTTATTTGTGAAGAAAATCTGCATGTTTGGGCTAGATCAGAGCAGCAGCAGGCACCAGACAGAGAGATAAGTGCCCTGACACTTCCTCACTGCTTACTCCAGGCACCAGCCTCTGACTCTCTCTTTGCCAAGTATTCTGCGAGCAGGTAAGTGTGCAGAGCATGTGATTTAGTATTTCCTACTGCCTGGTAGGTGTGGTCACTCCTTTTTTAGTTTTCCTGCGTAAGAGAGTTGGCGGCTGGTCTTCCAAGAGACGCAGGTATCTCTTGTTCGTCTGCATGCCAACTGAAACCAGTTGGACGGATATAAATCTTTTATATAAACGACTCTCTAAGTAAAAGCTTTGCTTTAAGGCATCCAGCTACCCACCAAAAAACCTAAAAATAATAAACTCCCTCTTGTTCAGAAATAGACCGGTTCTCCTACTAAGAGTTCTCCTACTAGGGCTTTTTTGTGGCCCTATTCTAGTGACAGAGGAGAAGCTGGGAGACACTGAGTGATAGTTCTGCAATGTTTGGGTAACAACCCCAAATTCTTCAGTTTCAGTTGAAGTGACTGAAACTTCAGTTCTTACTGTTTTTCTGTTAAAAAAGTAAAAATTAAAGCAGCTGAGAGCACTCCCCTCCAAATTTGTTTGGTCATGAAAGCACACAAAAAGCTTGCCAGCTGAGGAGAAGCGCCTCCTGAGGAGGAGGAGGTGAGTACTCCTGTCGGTTTCAGTAGAACACAGAGCACAGCTAGAGCTGGGATGAAGTCCTCTGCTTTCGCCAAGGTTGTATCTTGCTTGTGTGCACAGAGTTAGACAAATTGCTAAATGTGAGTCAAGAAGACAATTCCCTACAGTCAAGGTGGGCTAGGACAGCTGATTATTTTTGCCACCCACTGTTACAGGTGGTCTGATCTGCTTCAAGCAGCCGTTGAGCATGTTCACTCTACAAATCCTCATGCCTACAGTAATTATGGGGTGTTGTAATGTTGTACAAAGTAGGCAGGCTTCAGTTTGTTACAGGGTGTCGAAAAAATATGTTATGAGTGTGTAATGATATGTAACTACATAAAAGGGATTTCCTTTTAGGTTTTTTTTTGGCCCAAATATATATTATGTATTCTCTTCAACTTACTGAGTGAATTCTCTATGAAATGAGGTGTGGTCAGGGTGCCAGGAGACTTGGCTTTAACTCAGGCTTGACAAAATTTCCTGTATAGTGACCAAGCAAGTCAATTAAGAATAAATCTGCTGAGAAATTTAAGGTTATAACTCCAGGTAATCACAATCCCTCTTTGACTGCTGCTGAATCCTTAGTTCCATAATTGCTAATTTAGGTCACTCAGCCTTATGGCTTCCGAGAGCCTCTTTCCTCAGAAAATAATTCTTCCCATGGATGTTCAGGAGCCAGGGAGTCAAAGCTGGGGCTGAGGACTGAATAGCTTTAGCCGTAAATTTGTATGCATCGTTTCTTTGTTTGTAAACTGTGAGGGAGATAAGATATAGTATCTCTTCACCTCACAGGGATATTGGAAGCATTACAGATCATGAGGAAAACATAAGCATGAGAGCATCCAGGTACTACTGGATGTCCTTACAGATTTCTGTGGTTGTGATCCTTAAAAAGGAAGAATTTAATTTAAAAAATTGAAATAATCTAATCTACCAAGCCAGAGTTTGGCCAGGGCGGTGGACTTAAATCTACTACTATTGAGAGGACTGCTTTTGGTACTCTTCTAACGCAAGTTCTTAAGATGTCATTTAGCTTTTCACCTGGAAAATAGCATTTTTATCCACATCCTGTGCTAAATTCGTCCTGTGGTATTGAATCAGTGAGAGCAGATAGACATTACAAGTTACCATGGCACCTCCTTGGTGATTTCCACTTCATGATTCCCTTAAGGAGCAGTGTCTGTTATGCGAATACTGAATTTTTCACTATATTGCTTCTGGGAACAGTGTGTTTGTGTTGTGTTCCTTTTTCTATTTTTGTGTTGAGGTATAAAACTGAAGTTGAGCTTTTCAGAGCAAACATTTTTCTTTGAAGACATAAGCTTCCTGTTTGAAATGTTACGAGCTCAAACCAGGTGCTGAGGTTATTTACATTACTGGATCTGTCCACCTCTGCAGAGCTGCTTGGCAAATGACACGGTCACAGTTTGGTGGTATTTTGGGAGGCCAGTGGCACAGAGGCTTCTTGACATAGGGGTGGCCTGTTTTTAGGAATGAATTAAAGTTTCGTTCTTCTTCTTAAGGGTGTCACAGAGGTTGCTTGCTGCTCTCCAGAGGAAACGGGCAGCTGAGCTGTTCAGAAGAAAAAGTTCGCTGCCGAATAATCTGTTGAAGGCTGTGCCATCAGAGTGCAGTGATACCATGACTGTTCAGAGAAAGCAGCACTGAAAATGTCCAGCAGTGGTAAAGTCTCACAAACTTTAATTTCACAAGTTTATTATTCACAAACTTAAGTATCACATAAAAATGTGCAAAAAAATGCATAAAGCTGCTTACTTTTGCTCTCTTAAGGACTTTTGTAGTATTTTGCAACAATATAGAAAGAGGTAGCACCTTACAGCTCTTACATTTCAGAGTCTTCCTGTGTTTTCAGGAGGCTCTAAGATGGTCAGTAGAAACATTTTTTATCACACAGAATCACAGGATGTTAGGGGTTGGAA
>NW_009698005.1:0-5757 GCF_000703405.1 Apaloderma vittatum | reverse complement strand
ACTCGACGCCCTTGGTGGTCAAAGTGAGCCCGGGCGTCAAAGATGTTCGACCCTTCATCGTGTGCTGCGTGCTGAAGGGAGTCAACTTAAAGCCGGGAAATGCTTTGAAGAGGTTCCTGTCAGCGCAGGTAACTGCTGCAGCCTCGTGTTTCTCCTTTGCAACAGGAGTGTCACTGGCAGGCTCACACAAGGGCTGTTCTAGACTCCTTTTGGTAGCTCAGCTTCTGAAAATTTGGGTGAGCTCTTCACCTGGCAGGTGGTGAGGGCCCGGCGGGATGCGACGTGGTGCCTGGCCAGTCTGTGGTAAGCAAAGCTGCTTTTCCTGAAGAGCCTAACAGGAGCTCTGATATTGCCATGAGAGGGCGATGACCGCACACCCCTTTGCGCTGCCCCGTAAGAACAGCTCGTTAGGGCTGTGGAACCTGCTGAAAACTGGTAATAAGCCTGCATCCACGTTAGAAGGACGCTGGTGTGGCTCCAGGTTCCCTAATCCGTGGTAAAACTGTCTTGTGTGCCTTAGCCTTCCTGCCGAGGTGCCGTAAGCACAGGCTTTCACGTGGCAGCTCGCCTGCCCGTTAGGTGGCAGGTGTTAGCTTCTTTCCCATCGTGAGACTCGCGTATTTGTGATTTGTTCTGTGATTTGTAGGTGGTCGTCTTGCAGTCGAGAAGCACATCACGTGCTGTGCTTCACTGTCTTTGCGTTGGGGTCGTACAATAAAATTATTTCGCAGTGACGAAAAGGGTTCTGTTTGATGCGCAGGGGTTACTCAGCTAGTTGAGGATGCTGCAGACTTTAAACGGGGAAGAAGTTGAACCCAAGGAGGAATAATTCAAGTTGATTTTGATCTATGTTGATGGCGTTCTTTTTATCTTAGACTAAACTTCACGAAGACATCTGTGAAAAGCGGACAGCAGCCACTATTGCCACCCACGACCTGCAGCTGATCAAGGGTCCTCTGATGTACGATGTTCAGCCTCCTGACCAACTGAAGGTAGGGCCAGCGCCATCGGTGCCCCTCCCCACCGTTTGTTTCCCTTTTGTCTTGTAAGCTCTTAGATCGTCCTTGTAACTTCAGCCCAGAATATAAAATTCTATTTCAAATTGGAGAGTGATGGCATACCCAAGTTTGGGTTTAATTAGTGACTTGCTTACAGGGGAGTTTTAATAACCCCTGTCTTTGAGTCACTCTTAAATTCAAATGTTTGTTTCCCTTTATGGTGTAGGTAACGCCCCTGGGTCGAAAGGAGATCAAGGCAAAGGATCTCCTCCGTCAGCTGCAGCTAGAAGCTGAGGAGCAGAGGAAACAGAAGAAGCGTCAGAATGTTTCTGGATTGCACAAGTCAGTATTCTGATCTTCTGTGCTTTTCTTCACATTAATTTTGATAACTCGTATGGAAAAACCAGCACGGAGGAAAATGCGCTGGAATGTATTAGGAGGCATGTTCTGGAATGGTGATGGGGCTCACCAGCCCAGCAAGAGCTCTTAGGAGCCAAGATGCAAAACACGGAGCTGAATTTATGCGTAAAAAGTAACCTGGGGTGCAGTGGGGATGATGAGTGCCTTCTGTTATTTCCAGCTCTGTCAAGAGCAAATTCTTGTCTCTGCTCAGCTGTATCGCCGTGACGCACTTTTGCTGAATCTTAGTTTCTTCTGGTTTTGCTGCGAGATGGATGAGGAATGTGCTAATTTGTTTTTGTCGCTATTTTCTGCCACTGTGTCCAGCTGTTGTTTCCGTTCCTCACTTTTTGCTTCTTTGTTTTTCTCGGCAGGTATCTCCAGTTACTGGATGGCAAAGATAACTACCCGTGTCTTGTGGATGCTGAAGGCGTTGTGATTTCTTTCCCACCAATAACCAACAGTGAGAAAACAAAGGTAATCTCTGTTTCAGAAAATATATGTGGATCAGAATTAATCAGAGTTTCTTTGTACTGGAGAGGTTTCACTCCAGATTCAAAGATAATGCACTGTTCTGTGAAACTTTGTGACGAAGTTCCAACTGTAAATCTTCAAAGCCTGGGCCTTCTCTGCTACACTGTCAGGTTGAGGTGCATCTTGGCGTTACATTTTTGCCTTGGTAAATCTGTCAGGCTCTGGCAGGCTGCTCCAAAGGCACCGCGTTGCCTTTGCAGAGATGGGCCCTCTGTTGAAGGGCGAGAACACGGGTTTTGACTCAGAAAGAACAGCCGTACTTTGCCTCCAGTGGAACTGAATGAAAGCCTTTCATTCAGGTTGTGTGTTGAAACGTTGCCAAGTGACTGGGGGAAAGTGTGCTCAGATTCCTCACTTGCTTTACCTGCAAAACTCTTACAGATCAGAAAAGACACCCGTGATCTGTTTCTGGAAGTGACAAGCGATACCAGTTTACAGATATGCAAAGATGTCATGGACACGCTAATTCTGGTAAGTAGTGCAGGAAAGCAGTCCTGTCTCTTCTTGGTGTGCTTAACAAAATGATGAACGGCTGGCATGTATTGAGAAGATCACAGAAATTGATTTTTACTTTAGAAGTACTATTATTCTCTCTCCTTCATTTACTCTTCCATTCTTGCTGTGTCGCACAAGGCTGTTATGTTCCCGGATCCTGACTAACTGGTAAACCTCACACCTCACCAGGGTCAGTTTGAAATGTGTGGTTTGACTTTGAGCACCTTCCCCTTATTAGCGATCTTATGGCGTCAGCAATAACATCAAAAAGCCTTTTCAGTTTCCTGAAAGATTCTGACCCGCTGCAGAATGTTTTCGTGCAGATATTCCTCCAGAGGCTGGCAAGGTCCACGCCTTGGAAGCGACTTGGAGTTGCTGTGAGGCCCTAGCTGCAGAATTTTGTTTCCTGTGCTTTGCTTTTAACAGAAAATTGCAGAACTGAACAGATTTACTTTGGAAAATGAGGAAGACTCAGGCTCGGATAATGAATCTGATGCTCTTCGTGGACCAGCGAATTTGCACCCTGGCCAAAATGTACAGCCCATGAATTCTCCATTGGTAGTGGAGCAGGTTCGAGTGGTGGACACAGATGGAAACTTGAAAGTACTTTATCCTTCAAAAACTGACCTAACCACAGTTTCCTCTCTTCTGACTGTAATACGTTAGCAGCTATCAAAGCGGAGAAAACGAGTCAGTTTGCTGGTTTGTTTTATTTTTTTTATTTTCCATACTCAACAACGGAACTTGTACGCAGTGAGGTGGTTTGGTTTTGTGAAAGCAAAGGTGCAGCACGTCCCGCCTGGCTGTGTAAAAACTAAAGTTTGATCAGGGCACTGCAAGGGGTGTTAACGTTCCTTCAGCCTTAACAGTTCTGACCAGGTAGAGATAGAACATCTTCAAAGGCGAACGCAGAGGAGGTATTGGAAGTCAGAAAGCGGTAGCTTGTAGAGGAAGTCTTGGTGACATCTTGGTGTTTATAAAATAAGCGCAGTCCTGTTGTCTGCAAGATCGCTCCTTCTTCCTGGCGTGTTTCAACTGGATTATTATTTTGGCAGCTAAACTGAGAAATCCAGTAGCGAGTGCGTTGAAACGAAGTCCTGTGCTGTACTACCCGTGCTGCAGGCAGGACACAAAACTACTTTGCTGACATCTCATTCCTGCATCATTTTGTATCTGGAGTAATTGTGAAAGTTTAGTTGCTGTAAGAACTCGAGGAAGGAGCTTTAAAGCGATGGTTTCTGTGTTCAGGCATTAACGCAGCTTCTGTTCTTAAGTCAAGTCTGTTGAAGTGACTGTGGGCATTTGTGTGTCCCAGCGCATTCCAGAGCCGTCATCTGTCCTTGTGGAAGCACCGGTTGTCGTGAACTCGTCGTGTCCCCGCTGAGTTCATCAAGCGCTGAGTTTGTGCTCGCGCAGTTCCGAGGGCTGGCACTGCCTCGTGCTGACACTACGAGAGCTCCCGTCTCCCCAGCACATGAGCACTCACACCCAGAGTGACTCTTCTGGAGCTTTCTGTCACACTCCCCTGTGAAGAGCGTTGGGGACATCCACCCCAGTACAGGTAGTTTGGGTGGTTCTGACTTTGGGGGTCTGTGGGTGACTTTTGCCTGTGTGAATGCAAACCTCTCCAAAAGCTCGGGTGACCGACAGACTGACTTCTTCCTGTTACACGTTTTGCAGCCCTCTAACTGACCTTCTCGATACTGTGTCAAATACATCCCTGTGTCGGGTCTTGCACATTGAATGGAAAAAATAAAATGGTTCTTGCAGTCACACGTCACTCACTTCTTTTGGCATTGGTGAATTTTCCAGCTGTGGAACTACACAAATTCACCAAAGCAGCTGTTGTATGTGCTGCAAAAATGGTACCTTAACTCCTTCAAGCTGCTTGTAACCAAGCAGCCCTTAGTAGTGCTTTGAGCTGCTGCCCTGTGAAGTGGAATGTTTCTACAGACCAAACATTTACAGTGAATTGTCCTCTGAATCGGATGAAACGGTCAAATTAGTTACTCCCACAGACCTTGATTTCAGTAAAACGAGTTTAATGTGTTAGTAAGTCGCCACGGAGGAACAGCGGAACAGGAGCCTGAAGTTGGTGATGTGTTGGGGCTGCTTTTCAGCTGTTGAGATGCTTCATGGTAGAACTTTTTCTGCTTCCCCTAGTACTGGCAGGCAGTGGCAGAGGCGTGTCGATGTTGTGGAATGCCGGGACCTTGCCACTCTGTTTCTGTTTCAGCAGCTGATAGAACTCCATCCGTTCGTTAATTATTTTCTGAAAACAAGGGAGGTGTAAAGAGGCAGGAAAGCGTTAGGTGGAGAGCAGCACTGCACGCCGGCCTCTTTCCTCGTCAGTCCCTTGCCGGCTGCTAGGAACAGAGTTGGGAAAACCACGTACCTGCATCGCCTCCAGCACCTCCTCGTCCGTGAGCTCTGCCTGGGGAGGCTTGCTGCCTGACGCGCTGAACGTAGCCTGGATTATTTTGCTTCGGTATCTTTCAAACTTTCGATAAAAGAGGAAAGTAGGTGCATTTAGCTGGCATTGGCATGAATTTGCAAAAATCACTCTGTCAGTCTTAGACAAAGTGAATGATGAGATGGAAAGTCTTATATGAAATTACGAGCAGTTGGACTGCAAGTACTGTGGTAATGATTGTTTCTGGATGGACAGAGTGCCCTTACCCTGCTGGTGACACATTCCAGTGCCACTCTGGTTTGCAGCTCCCTGTGCTCCAGGCTCTCAGCGCGGCGCTGGGTCTCCTCGTGGGCCCGCTGCTGCTCACGGGCATCACGTCGGCCGGCCAGAACCTCTGCCCGGAGCTGGCTGACCGTCCCCTCTAACTCGCTGATCAGCTCCTTCTGCTCAGCCAGTTTGGATTCTTGTTCTGTAACAACCTGAGGAGATCCAGCTGTTACCGTGAGGAAGAAAGCGACCAGGCTTGGCTGTGCCTCCCCCGCATATGATCCAAACGCTTCCAGTATTGGAAGATGCTGGGCGGAGTCTACAGACTAACAGCCTTGCCAGTACCGGTAACTTATTGCTCCTCTTTTTCTCTAAAACTGCTGCAGTGGTTTTTTTTCTGTGGCACACTCCCCAGAGCCTAAAGTGAGCACGACTAAGCAGCTGGTGCAAGAGTTGTCTGTACTGGCCTCGCACGGCGTTCACCTGTCGCAGACTGCAGTTCTCCCTCTCTAGTGCCGCCAGCATTTCTTCGTGTTTCCATTCCTCTCTCAGACTGCAAAACTAAAAAGAGAGTATTTTAAACTTCAGTTTTTCCAGCTCGCGGGTGCTGTCCGTGAGAGAGGGAGCTGTTGCCGAGGCCCCAGTTCCCCG
>NW_009698004.1:0-4515 GCF_000703405.1 Apaloderma vittatum | reverse complement strand
AACCCGGCTGCCCTTCCCTCTCCCCGGCCAAGGACCGCGATTCCCCCCCACACACACACCCGTCCCCACTCTGGGATGTGCTCTAGGCCTGGTGCCCTGCTGTGAATTGTGCAATTTTTAGCTGTATTTCCAGCCTTAAAACGTCTGTACATATCGGTTGCACTCGCACATGTATGTGCACTAGCTTGGGAGCGAGGGGCACCTCATGTTAATCTATATGTTAATCTATATGTTAATCTATATGTTAATCTATATGTTAATCTATACACCCCCCCCCATCCTATACTGATACAGCTGTTCCGTGCCGTGTGAGTCCAAATCTATATATGCAGGGACATATAAAAGCTCACATCTATCTCTGCGCACACACATGGAAGATGAAAGGTGGCTGGTTGGTTGCTGAGCGTGAACACAAGCGGGGATGTTGTAAAAACGCGAGGCAGTAATGACGTACGAGGCGAAGGGGATTTCAGCTCATCATAAAAAAAAAAAAAAGAAAGGCAGAGGAGCTTTTATTTATTTATTGCTTCTAGTGGTCATTTCGGCGGGTTCTGGAAAAGATACGTCAAGTCGTGTACACAGAGCGGAGGTGGTTGCTGGGGAGGGAACCGGGAGTAAAGACAGGCGACGAATCACTTTTAAGTTACTGTAGGCTTTGAAGGGACAATGCGTGTCTGTGATTTTGAAAGGTTTCTCTCTCGCCCTCCCTCCCTCTCGCTTTTTCCCCTCTCGTTTTCTCCTTCTACCACACAGTTTCCTGGCAACTGTTTACGTCTAGACTAGGGACATTTTCTCGAAGAAAGTGAGATGTCCAGGGACTCCGTTATTTTTTTAAAAAAAAAAAGAAAAAAAAAGTTTCTCTCTTTTGCCAGTAACAGCCATGATTAACTTGTTCCATGCTGTAATTCCCAACACCCCCCAGCATTCGCTTTCTGCATTACATGATCCGTCTCGCCTTTTCCTCTGCTTCTCCCTGCTTTCCCAATGCTATTTGACCACCAGCCCCCCACCTCCCCCCTTTCCCCTTACCAGGGCTTACTTTCGCAGAAATACTTCGATCTATACGTATCTTGACTCCTTCAATGTCCCTCTCCCCCTCTGCCCTTCCCTCCTCCCCCCTCTCCTAACTCCCTCCCCCCCTTTTTTTTTTGTTAATAATTAGCTCCACTCTTTAATGGAACAATGGTAGATTATTATTGCTTCTTTTCAAAGATCCCATTAACAAGGTTAT
The DNA here is from genome assembly GCF_000703405.1 of Apaloderma vittatum. NCBI lineage: Eukaryota > Metazoa > Chordata > Aves > Trogoniformes > Trogonidae > Apaloderma > Apaloderma vittatum. The sequence goes on along the minus strand of NW_009698004.1, from coordinate 3,284 downwards.
TATGCACTGCACGGGAAGTCAGGTAAATTAAACTTAAATTGCTGGAAATTAAGTTTCAGGCGGTTATGCGCGGGGAGAGCGGGTATTTTTTTTACACCTTCAGGGGTCATTGTTTTAAATACTCCAAGCCTGGAGCTCTACATGACTCTGTCGGGGTTTTTTTCCGATGTGATTTTGAGTGTGCATGAGCATTACAGAGGAGGCTTCTCTGCTGCCAATGGCTTTTTATGTCTGACTCCAGGAACAAGGGTTTTTTTCAAGTGTTTTCGTGGTGTTGGCTTGACTTTATGGCTGCAATAAGTCCCTCGGTAGGGAAACCCCCGCTGTGTTCTCACTTCAGAAAGATCGGGAATTCCAGCTCCACATGAAAAAAAGAGAGTTTCATTTTTTATTGGAACCAACTGCACTGAACTTTCTACCAAGTTCTTAGCGGGTTTAGCTTTCACACAAGCAATGCTCTGTTCTGTTTGCCTTTCGAAATATTTGCGTGTTGTTTTAATCCCCTCATCTATCTGCCTGGCTCTGCTTGGTGGAGTTGGCTTTCGCTGGCCAGAAACGCAAAGCGACAAAAAGTGGGACCTTCTTGGGCAGAGAGCTGGGACCGCAGACACTGTAAATACTTCTCTTGATCTCTATTTACACCCTGCCAGCTGAGTGATGTCTGTCAGAAGAGGAAAGCCGACTTCCCAGGGCGGTGAAATCTGTTATACCACCTTCTGGTGTCTCTCGCAACTTCCCCGCGTTATTGCCTGCCTTCTTAGCAAACCCTGAGCCTGTTTTTTGAGGCGATGAGGCCGAGGACTGAATAAAGATGTGCCCATCGGTGCCCTCAAAGACGGTTCTAACTTAAGGGCTACTGTATAAGCTCGCTTCTGCAACCTTTATTGCTTCTTGTCTGCCTCCCTCCCGGCTGGGCTGGCGCTAGAGGCGGCCAAAGAAAATATATTCGCAAAATCGGTCTCAGATTTACCTCCGGAATTCAGCGGGGAAGGCAGAAGGGCGTCTGTTAAACAGCTACACTAATCACCCGACTTTTTATATATTTTAAATTTTTTATTAATTTTGTGCATATTTTTACAGCTATCGGGCTGGAAAGAGAAAACACCTCTGTGTTAAACATTTAGTTCTCTGAGATTCAGTGCTGTTTAAGACCTCTGCTCGTATTTACATGTATTATAGGTGGCAAATCAATCAGACCGCGGGCCTGACCCTACGGAAGATGAAAACTATGAGAGGGTCTTTTTTTTTTTGTAATCCACGTTGGGAACCAAGTTTTGTTCTTTCATCTCCCAAATAATCATCTACAGAGTCATCGTTCTAAGAGGCAAGATGTGTAGTTTTTTATCTATGGCGCGTCTAAGATCTCAGCAATAAGCAATTAGCAAGCGGCCAGCTTCAATTAATGTGTTTTTATTTTATTTTTAAATGCCGGCTGTCAAACTACATATAAAGTCTGGTTTAGTCACAAAGGTACTGGGACGAACAGCATTTTACGACGGTAAAACTTGGAGGGAGGATTTTTTTTTCCCCAAAAACTATTTCCAGGGAATTATTTGCAGAGCAGTCACAAGTGAGAGAAAAGATGAGAGCAAACATTTTCAGCAGATGTACTCAAGCATTGAGTTATCAGGACATCCTATTTCTTAGCCCAAAATTTGCATGCGGAGCTGATCATGCCAGATAATCGCTGGTTTCGCAGAGCTACAAATATTGCGTAACTCGCTAATGAAATGTAAGAGCTCTTCGGCTCCTGCAAAGCAGTTAACTTCAGGCTCTCATCCGAGCCTTTTTTTTTTTTCTTCTTCTCTAGTCATCGTTCTCTTTCAGTCTCACTTTTTTTTTTCTTGCATACCAATAAAGCAGATCTACGTAAGTTTGGGTCCATTCCATACACAAAGGGAAACTCTGCAAGAACAAATATAAGAGATATCAGTCAGAGAGGGGGTGGAGGATGAAAACTACTTCCTTTGCATGTTATTTCCTTGAATTATAAGGATTACGTTTCAGTCGAAATGTTCATTGCAGCCGTGGCATGAAACAATCTTGGCTTTGCTGCTGTAAACACGATGTTTAAAATAAATTAGCTTGTAACAAGATCCCAGTTTCGTAAATACTTAAAGCTCCATCAGAGAGAGCCGCATTGGCAGCTCTACAGACACCATGTAATATATGTAATTCTAGATTTGTAGCACACACATTCACAGATTCGAGTACAGGGGAGTGTGTATTATAAAGCGTGTCATTTCATTGCATATAAGACCTGACAGATGGCTACAAATTCGGGCAGGAAGCAAATCCTTGATAAAACGCGGATGATCGTATGACAGTCCTGGGTTTAATTTAGTGTGTTGTGCTTTGGGTTTTTTTTTTAATTTTATTTTATTTTTCCCTGTGAGTTGGCTCTGACTTTCCCATTTGAAAAAAGGGAAGGCGACAGTCAGAGATCCCACTCTACCTTGAGCAAACAGGGGCAGGGGATGCACCAGGTAGAGAAGAGCATATCTCGGACAAAACCCGGGAGAGGCAAACCCCAGAGCAAAGTGCAGCTTTTAGGGTGACCGTGAATTACTTGGGACTTTCGGAATTATCCTTTCCAGCCTTTTAGCTTTGCAGAGACAGGTATTTTGCGGAGCGGATGGGCTCAAAGGTGTGTGGGGGGGATGCAAACCCGCGGCGCTCTGCACACCTCCAAGACAACAGCTCCGTTACACCGCTAGCTTTCGTCTCGTTAAACAAAATTTAAAAAAACCCCAACCCAACAACACAACAAACCACAATATCTCGATCGGTAACAATCGATAAACTCAGCTTTTGACCGTAACCCAAGGCTTCCTTTAAGTCATAAGAGGTCGGACATAGATTTGGTATTAACAAAAAAACGCAAGAGGGCACAATGCGGTGCTGGACTCCGGAGAGGATTAGAATTTAGCAAGGGATAAAGGAAATACTTCGATTTTCCATTTATCTCCCGAACATGGAGATTTGAAAAAAAAAGGGGGGGGGCGGGGAAGATGCAATATGCGAAAAGCGAAGGTTTGGTTCAAGGGAGCACAGCTTTTCTGAACAGGGAGCGCTAATCTATGGTGATTAGAGAAACATGAACCGAAATAAGTTGTCAAAACCGATTTCATCTCCACTAGAAAATCTAAGTTAATGAACGCGGCGGGATCTCCTCCTTGGAAAGTTCTCACAGACGCACGAAAAAACTTTTTTTCCCTTTAACTGCAGCAAAGTACCCGGACATTTCAGGACGATTTGCAAGCACTAGGGGTTAAAGTTTTCCG
>NW_009698003.1:2706-2989 GCF_000703405.1 Apaloderma vittatum | reverse complement strand
TTTTCTTCAATAAACAAGCAGGGGTGTTCCCCCCCAAGGCCCAGACATACATGCCCCCGTGTGCACGGAGGTTTCTCGGTCACTGCACGCCGCACCGGGCTGAAATGATTAAAAAGACCTGCCCGCACCGAGGTGCATGGTTTCCACAAGTGGTTGCCCACGCAGAGTGTGGAAGGATTGGCATAAAAGCATTTAAAAGCAAGGTTTCTAAATTAAATTTTTTTTTTCTTGAAAAAAAAAAAGAAACGAGCACGGAGAGCCTTGGAGAGAACGGGGGATAGAA
>NW_009698003.1:2009-2644 GCF_000703405.1 Apaloderma vittatum | reverse complement strand
CTTTTAAAAATGACTTTCTGTTTATTATTTCCACGGCTCGCGATCATTTACTCTTGTCCACACAATATTCAGACACAGTCAATTTAGATGAGATAAATCGTCACGTCATAAAACGGTTTATGCTTAAGTAATGAATCTCTTCTTACTCAATCTCGCTTCACACACACAGTCTCTTACATTATGGTATTTAAAAATCACCTCATAACAGTAGCAATTAGTACTATATTTCAAATACACACCCCCTCGAATCTTGGAGAAAAAAAACCCAACCCACATTTAAAATGACGGGCTTCTCCGGATAAATATTTTCCTAAACTCGAAGGTAAGACTTAGGGGGTCGGATAGGGAGAGGAGAGGGAGATTTGCACACAACCCGGTGTGGAAAGGCACCGACACACCCGTGGGGCTGAAACCCAAGCCAGTATTCGGTCGGGAAAGTCGTAAAGCCCCGGTAACACTGCAGAACGCAATTAAATACAAGGAGGTTTATTGCATCGCAACGTCAGCTTCATTTGGGAGTTTCACGAGAGGGAAAAAAACACAATGAGAGTGTTGCTCTCTGGGTTGGCTTCATTCTTATTATCTTTTTTTTTCCCTCTCTTCTTTTTTCTCCCTCTTCTCCCCCCTCCTTTTTT
>NW_009698003.1:0-1944 GCF_000703405.1 Apaloderma vittatum | reverse complement strand
CCGCTGCCTCTGCAGTTTTGGGTCCTGTAACACTTCTGGGACTCTCCAGTTATTTAAATAGCCCCTGTGCTGAGGAGAACAACCATCTTCCCCCCCCTTTTTTTTTTTTTTTTTTTTTAACTAATTTACAGAACCTTATTTCCGAGGACTGCCGCGAACTGCCCTCTCCGAAGAAACCACCCACATAATAATGACCCTGGAGAGCAGCGCAAAACCCAACTGGCTTCCATACAAACTTCGCCAAATTACTGGGCTCCCCTGAAGACAGGCAAACTGGCAAGAGATCCAGAGAGGGGGGGGGAAAATAAAACGCAACAACTACCCACAAAGGGTTTGGTATTTTTTAAAAGGCAGTATCTAAAAGCCTCCGTCACCGAGCTACTGCAACCCCCTTCATTCCAAGTCTACTATCTCCAGGTGACCTTATAGGGTTTATTTTTCCTTATTCCGTTATTTTAATTTTCTTTCTCTTTATAATTTCCTTTATAATTTTCTTCCTCTATTTCCTTCCCACTCCCTCCCTTTCTCTTTCTTTCTCATTTTTTTCCCACTCTCTTCCTCTATTTCTTTCTTTCGTTCTTTCCATTTCTTTCTTCACCTTTTCCCCATTCTCCCTTTCTCTCTTTTCCTCATCTTTACGCTACACTTCTTCGGGAAAATTGTCACTTAAATAGAATTCCACCACCCCTGATTTCTTCCAGTGCCTCCCTTCTTTATCACCCCACCCTTTTCTTTCTATTTCCTCCCCCTTGGGTAGAGGGGAGAGGGAGATGGGGAATGAAATAGAAAAGGCAGCTTCACAAAAGCATTTCCTCAAAGAAAAAAAAAAAAAGAGAAAGAGATATCATTCCCTTACCTTTTGACGTCCATTTCTGTGGTATAAGTAAAATATATAAGAAGAGAGAGACAGCGTTTGCTTATCTGTTTGCTGACAAATATTGTCCCAACCTGATAGCCGTCGATTGCCTCTCTGACTTGAGAGAGCTTCTTGCATTTCTGTCATTTGCATAGAAAATGGAGTAACTTCCCTCTTTGAAAAATGATAGCCTCCACTCGGTCCACAATCTCCTCTGTCCCTCCATTACTACTGAGATTCCAAATCAGCAGGCAAATTAACAGAGGAATTAAAAAAAAAATAATTAAAAAAATAATCATATAACTCTTTTCCTACGTGTGTGTGCGGAGGTGGGTGCCTATGTGTGCGTGTGAATGTGTGTTTATGCGTCCCCCCCCCTCCCCTCTCCACTGTTTTAGCCCTATCGAGCTTATACACAAAAGTAAAAAAATGTAAAGAGGCGAGAGCCCTATAGAGGACACTGATCCGACCCAAGGTGCAGCGGACAGAAGAATGGTGCAATATAACCACATGGGAAATAATAAAAAGTTCATGTTCACGGTTAGCAGTCCACATGACCGGCTCTGGCCAATCCCAGAACCCAGCCACTCATAAAGTTCTATCACAAAGTTGTAAATTTTCATAAAACAACAAGGAATTTATTGCATTTCTTCATGACCGGTTTAACAGCAGTCTTTTTCTTAGCCGCCATCTTTTTTTTTTTAAAACAAAAATAAAAGAATATGAAAAGGGGTTCAGGGATTTTCTCCCCTCCTTTCCTTGGTTGCATGTGGGGGGGTGTTGGAGAGAAATAATCGAATAACGCCTCACACGTTAGGCTATGAACAATAATAACACACACACCCCCCAGAATAAAGAGCTTAGGGTTGGCATTTAAATGGGGAAAGGCACAGTAAAACAGTGGGGTTCGGGCGTTTTTTTTTTTTTTTTTTTTTTTTTACGCAATTGGGATCCTTTCTGCTGAAAGGGGCAATTAGCAGATTTAAGGGGGGGACATAAAAAAAAAAAAAAGAGAGAGAGGCAAATAAAGGCAATAAAAGCGTGGCTGAGGTCTCCAAGCCCTGAGCAGAGCTGAGCCCGTGGGGTTC
>NW_009698002.1:0-333 GCF_000703405.1 Apaloderma vittatum | reverse complement strand
TCCCGGGGGATGGAGTATTTAATATTTCTACTTTCTGAATTGCAAATGCAATTTGTTCATTTCCAATGATGGGCAAAAAGAGGGCAGGGAACAGAGAGAAGAAGGAAGAAAAAAAAAGAAACAAAAAAAGCGTTAGCAACTCCTCTCCAGACCCAAATTCCACTACGGTTCCACTCCAGTAAGTCCCCTTCAGTCGCGCCTCGGGAGGTAAGTCATTTCAGGGTCTCCTCCTGCTCTCTCTCTACCAACAGTGCTCCCGCTGTGACGGCTGTTTCAGGAAAACTCCTAGGCTGGAGGCACTCGCCGTGCCACGGCAAGAAAGCGCAGTCGCTC
>NW_009698001.1:2736-3003 GCF_000703405.1 Apaloderma vittatum | reverse complement strand
CCCCAAACGTGCCTCCCACACACCCCAGGGCAAGGGGATGCCATGACCCCAGGGCTGGTTGGTGCCTGCGTTGTGTCTTTCAGCAGCTTGGGGAACTTGACCCCGGTTGAAAGGGAAGCCCGTCCCGCTGCCTGTCTACCTGCTGACTGCTTCCAGAACCCCCCTGCCCCTGTTATTTTATCAGAGCATCCCCCCTCCCTGCCCCCCTTCTCCAATTCTGCAGTTTCCAGGAACGAGCAATAACCCGGAGCCACGTCCCCTGTGTCT
>NW_009698001.1:0-2676 GCF_000703405.1 Apaloderma vittatum | reverse complement strand
CCCAGCCCCAAAGAGGCAGAGCTGCCGCCCTGGCACAGGGGGATGGAGGGATGGGGAAGGCGGCTGCCTCTTCCTGGTCTCCTTCCATTTTACAGGTTATTTCCTAGCAGTAAATTTTGTGATTAGTGGAAAAAGAAAGAAGAAAAACAAAAAAGAAGGAAAAAAAACCCCCTAAGTCCCAGCCTCTTTCCAGGTTGTCGGGACTCTTTGCAATTATTGTGCATCGACATTTTTAGCTTTGTTTATGGCAGGAAGGAGATGGCAAGCAGAGAGGTGAGGGTTGAAAAGTATTTATTTTGTAGAGTGGCTGTTTCTGAAGGAGGGTTTTCCCCTCTCAGCTTGGTCCTTTTTCCTACTTCTGGTCCCCAAAAGCAGCTCCCAGCCCAAACTGGTGACTTCACAGACTGGTCTGCTGCTTTCCCCAGCTGCAAGGCTCTTTCAGAGACCCTGGCTCTGCTCTGGGGGATGCTGAGACCTACAGAAATTAAACATTTTGCACAACTTCTAAGGGAAGCCGAGCCCAGGAGCCTTCCCCAGTGGCCCCAGTGTCACACATCACCTCCCCAAATGCACCCAGATAAAACCAGCAGCCGCATTTTCCCAGTGACCCTCGGAGCCTTTCTGCTGTGCGCCAGCTCCTGGTGGGGATGAGGTCTGGAGGGGAGGAACCCTCCCTCCTGGCTGAGCATCCCAGCCAGAGCATGTCCCCTGTTCCCACCAGACATCGACGAGTGCCGGCTCAACAACGGCGGCTGCGACCACATCTGCAGGAACACGGTGGGCAGCTTCGAGTGCAGCTGCAAGAAGGGCTACAAGCTGCTCATCAACGAGAGGAACTGCCAAGGTAAGGGGGCAGTGGGACCCCAGCCCCCTGTCCTGCCCCAGGGCTGTCACCTCTGCCTGCCCTCCCGAGGTTCTCAGCCCTCCCACGGCTGCTGCTGGAGGAGTGCTGGCCCCGATGCTCATTCCTGTCTGCTTTCCTCGGGACCACGCACATCCTTTGGAGGATTAGGCTTGGATTTGGGTTCTGGTCTGGGGCTTAGCCCTTTGATCTGCAGAGCTGGGCTGCCAGCCCAGCCCTCCTCCCAAGTTGGGGATTTCTGGGCTTTTCTGCAGCACAGTTAAAGCCAGCAGTGAGGCAGATGCCAAGTGAAATCCTCCGGCCTCGCTCAGGACTGGGATGGTGGTCGTGACGTTCCCTGCAGCCCCATGGGGCTCTGCCTGGGCAGAGCATCCCCGCCAGCAGCGAGCACACCTCGAGCCTGGGACCACCAGCCCTGCTCACGAGCACCCATGCCAGGGGACCGGGGAACCCAGCAGCACCCCATGTGTCCTGGGAGGGCACCCCAAGCTCAGCACCCACCCCAGCACCTCTGGGCTTCTCCCAGGCTTTATTGCTCATGATCCCACAGCGGCACGACCCTGCTAAAGCACAAGATGCACCGTTTTCCTGGGCTGGGTGATGGGCAGCAGCAGGTCCTGCCTTGGCCTCTCCCCCTCTGCCAGCTGCCCCGCAGCAGAGGCTGGATCATGCCCTGCTCAGGGACGCAGAGTTTTTGCAAGCTGTCAAGGCGGGGTGAGGATTTCAGTGGCTTTTGCAAAAGGATTCCTACTTCCTTCAAAGGCAGGAGAGGAGAGGGAAGATGTATCTCCCATACATGAGCACAAGCGTTGCCTCCCGAAAGGAGGGGGCTGGTGGGCTCCAGGGCTGTGACTGCTTTCATCTCCTTCCAGGATCTGCGCTCTTGGGAGTTTGACCTGAGCACGGCAATTAACTTAATGAAGCCAATGAAATGATGCTCAGGGTTAGGTTCTCCTGCCCAGCCAGGGCCCCCCTGTCCTGGCAAGGTCCCAGCAGGGCTGAGCAGACATCCCTGGCACCGTCTCCGGAGCAAGACCTGCCCATGGAACCCCCCTCCCTGGCACGGCAGAGTCCCAGCCGGGCAGCAGCTGGGGGCTCCTGCAGCCCGTGCTGTACCAAGGACACGGTGTTGGCCCCCTTTCTCCCTTTTTGAGGTGCAAAGGGGCTGCAGGAGCCTGGGGCAGGGGAACATGCTGGTGCACTGGGCTGCTGCTTCCATGTAGCGGGCGAGGAGGGTGCTCGGAGGCAGGCAGGGTGGGAGCACAGGGGGCCAGAGCATCTAGGTCCTGGATCCCCCGAGCATCCCGGTGTTGGATCCCCAGAGCGAGTTAGTGCTGCATCCCAGAGCATCCCAGCACCAAGTCCTAGAGCATCCCAGTTCAGGGTCCCCAGAGCATCCTGGTGCAGCATCCCCAGAGATCCCAGGACTGCTCCCAGCTTGCTGGAGCAATTGGAGCAGGAAGGGGACAGCCCTTGTGCCCAGGGCTGCCCCTCCGCCGTGCGAGCCCTCACCTCTCCCTCTTGCCTTTCCTCCAGACATCGACGAGTGCTCCTTCGATCGGACCTGCGACCACCTCTGCATCAACACCCCTGGAAGCTTCCAGTGCCTCTGCAACAAGGGTTACACGCTGTACGGGCTCACCCACTGCGGAGGTAGGGTGGGCTGGGTGCTGGCAGGAGGAGCCCATCACCCTGCTGGGTTGAGGTCCCAGGGAGGCACACGGAGCACCCAGGGATTGGGCTGGGGGTGGCATGGTTGCTGTGGGACCCCTGGGGATACCGGTCACCCCAAGGGGAGGGTTGATTCCCCACAT
>NW_009698000.1:20984-22791 GCF_000703405.1 Apaloderma vittatum | reverse complement strand
TGTGCAGCACGAACCTCTCCGGTCAGCTCACTCCCGCTGCTCCTTGTCCTCCCGCTGCGGGAAAGAGCCTGGTTCCACCTCGATGGTCTCCTCTGCTGGGTTCGCTCCTGGGCGACGTCCTGCTCAGAGCCGGGCACAGCCCCTCCGTGTGCTCCGGCCAGCGCCCAGCGAAGGGCTCTGTGGGATCTATGGGTCTGGGCTGAGTTGAACCTTTCAGATAATTAGGCAAATATTTCACTGCACATCTGGACAGTAATGAGTGGAACAAAACCAAAGCATTATTAAAAAAGATACAGCACCAGGGCCAGAGCGGTGTGCAAGGTTTTGATGGTGGGCAAAGCGACAGGGACGTTTGAAGAAGGAGCTTCAGAAATTTTCATAGAGTACCCTAAGACTGTTGATGGACCGTAAGACCACGGCAGCTTTAGCTATGCTGGTCTTGGTATCCAGTATCTTTAATGCCGATGACAATTACTTTAAATGTATAATCCATAAAGGCTTGTATATTTTTCCAAGTGCCACACAAACATCAACTGACCAGTTCTTGCAAACTTCCTACAGATACACAGTGAAAACTGTTACCCCTGCTGGAAAAATAGAGAAACAATTTCCTTAGGCATCAGCAGAGGCTGCTCTTAGGACTCTTAAAATGTTTTGAGTCGAATTATATATAGAAATTATAGAAATTTTACCATAGGGCGAGTAGCTATTATATGAGATCTGTAACTCTTTAAATAATAATGAATAAAAATAAGGAATAAAGACTATGCCTTTGAAAATATTTCTAGCTTTTTTTTTTCCAGTCAGCATGCGAATTGCTTTGTTACAGAATGAGTTAGCAAGTTTCAAGGAGCGTGTATCACAGTGACAGTTAAATCTGATTGTTTTGAGAAGTTCAGTTTATGTCCAGTTTATGAGAAGTCCAGCAATGTCCTATTTGAAAGTCATGTCAGTCAAAGCCAGCTGCAGACGATGTTAGGCCACACAAGTGAGAGATGCTGCTCATATTGCTCCCTTGAGGGGAGAGAACGCAGAGGATGGACAGAGTCCAGTAAGTGACAAGAAGCTCCAGTTTCTTTTTGTCTGGAAACCACAGCTCGATAGTCTGTATTGCTTCCTGGTTAAATGGAAAAGAAGTACTCGCTCAAGTACAGGGGCTCTGACTAATTCCTGGTTAGACATTTAACTCCCTTTGAAATCAACAGGATATCATTGCTTAATCATTTTGCTGATTAAAATTCTGGATGCTGCAACGAGGAGGACCATGCAAATACACTAGGAACATCTCATGTGTCAACACAGTGTCTTTCCAGCCCACAAAAGTCCAAAAAATATTAAAGGCTACATGCAATAGCGTACTGAAACTTTTGCTCTACGTGTAAGATTATTCAGTCACATCTGTATCACATTATAGCTCATTTCTCCTGAATGCCAAGTGAAGCAGTGTGAAAACCACTTAATAAAATAATTGTAAAATGCTGGATTTGCCTGTCACCCTACTGCACAACAGTAATCTATTGCTTTTATATGACTTGATTCCATCCTCTATAATATGAATTGTGATGGTACCCTATGAAAATAACCTATTACTTAAACTTCAAAATTCTGATCCCAATTTTAAAACCTACGTCACAATTCAGAGCTGTTCCCAAATAAATTTTGACTCAATGCATCATCATCATCATCATCATCATCATCATCATCATCATCATCATCATCATCATCATCATCATCATCATCATCATCATCATCATCATCATCATCATCATCATCATCATCATCATCATCATCATCATCATCATCATCA
>NW_009698000.1:0-20895 GCF_000703405.1 Apaloderma vittatum | reverse complement strand
CTGCATGTGTTCTCAAAGGAGGCAGCAGCGTTATGGATGGTGTGTCTCCATGTCTCCCGACTGGAGGCCAGAGTGGACCACTGCTGGCAGTCAATCTGGCCAAAACGGAGGTATTGCGTCAGAGAGTCCTTGTGTCTCCTCTTTGGGGCTCCTCTGTTGTGGCAGCCGGTAGCGAGTTCACCATAGAGCACAATCTTAGACAAGGGGGTGTCCATGGAGAAGTGACTCAATGCATGACAGTGATAAAGGCATTACTTCTTTTTAAACTGAAGCAACGTATAGCTTGAAGGTTTTGCTCAATTATAGATAGATTTTTGCCATAATCTCTGATTCAGGCAAGCTGAGAAGTAATACAAGCAGCAGCAAGCAATAAACATCTGACTTCCAAAGTTCTGTAAGGCATACAGTAGTAAATTGCTCATGACAACAAAAGTATTGTCCTTTACTACTATATTGTTCCTTTTTGAATGAGGAGGTCAGTAAAACAGGAAAGAATCCCAACAAAGACACTCAGAAATGTCAGTTATCACACAATGAGGAAATAAATGTGGGGTAAGGGTGGGTGGACAAGAAGAAAGGCAGGTATTGTCCATCATCCTACTTAAAATCCTTATTATTTTTCTGTGATAGTTCAGTGCTTCAAAAAAAGAAAACGAACACCTGAAACATAGATCACCCCACTTCACCTCACTTCCAGATTATGAGATCTAAATTCAATGCATGTAATAATTTACTGAAACACTGTTTGTGGCTGTAGCCAGTGTTTTTTTTCATGCTGAAGGCCATATCAATCTTCATTTTGAGTGACCAGCATGCAGCAGTACATTATCATAAATAACAAATCATAAATTGTTAAAAAATGGAGAACATCTATAATTTTTATACCAATAGATTACATGCTAAGGCATAAGCAAGCTGAACACGTGATAATTTGAGATGTTTAAAACAGGAAGGTTTTCTTCTTTATGACCAAGATGAACAGTCCATAGGCACAGTGATTGTGCTTCACTGTAGCATAAACGTTGATTGGGTTAGAGGGGGAAGCACAGTGAGCACACAGAAGTTACTATTGCATTGGAGAGGTTTTCAGAACGCCCTGGCTCAGTGGCTGTCAGGCAGCCTAGCATCTCTGCAGCCCACAGAATGGATTTTTAATTTTTAATTCAACTTTGACAGTTTCTACTGCCTTCAAAAGGGCTTTATTCTCTTTGGAAGCAGCATTTGCATGCTAGCTGCTATCTGTCTTTATCTTTGATGCGCAACTCTAATATCTAATACTGGAACTTCAATATCTATGTAAAATGCATCTGGATTTGCAATAATACAAAGTTTCTGTGCTTATGATGAAGGTCTGGAATTCAGGAGCTCTGACATAAAACTTTGCTAACACACTGCTGTCTGGCCACTATCACCATCACAATCTTGCAAAAACTTTTAAATAAATTAGGAGACTGTGACTCATTTTTAAAATTGAGCTTAAGCATATGAAAGGCAGTGTGTAAGTGGCTTTAGATGAAATATAGGCTTTTTTTTTTTTGATACTTTGGTTTTGTTCCACTCATTATTGTCCAGATGTTCAGTGAAATATTTGCCTAATTATCTGAAAGGTTCAACTTAGCCCAGACCCATAGATCCAGGTTTAGATTCTTTTTATAGGTGACTTAGAAATTCAGGTCTCATTGTAATGGAAGTTAAGCATTTAATGAGCCTTTCTCATATTATAACCCCTCACCAGACAGGAACTGTCTGCTCCTCTGTGTCTGTGCACCCCAATGGGACATAGTCTCACCTGATGCTTATCATCTGTATCAGAGTAGTGTTTACATTAGTTAGGTTACACTAATCCATTTGCTTCAAAGAAAATGCTACTTGGACTGCCATTTACAACTCCCAGAAATGAAAAAAAATACTAAAATTGAGTACTTCCTTAAGCATCTATCACTTCATCAAAAAAGACCAATTTCACTTGTATCATAACAAGTTTGGCAAAACTATAGAACTCTTCACCAGCAATCAAGCCTGAAATCATGAACTTTTTGTTCACTATCCTTCTTAACATGTTTGCTGAAGGAAACTTGGTATCTGGCAAGTGTTAGTGTCAGGAAATTGATGGGGAGAAGGCAGCAATTAACCAGTTACAGGAAAAGAATTACGGAGCTTGAGTTTGCTTGTAGAAATTAAAAGTCACAGCATTCAGGGATATTGCAGCATGAGGATTTTGTTCAACATACTTTAGATGTTCTTAATATTCCCATCTTACATAGCTTTCATGGATAAAACACAGATAGAATATTAGAAGAAACCAATCATTAAGAGATGTACTCTCTTTTTCTTTCCATGGCTTAGGCTGTTCTGTGAAAATCATAAACGAAAAATGTATTCCCTTTTAAGTCAAGAGGATTTTTGCCATTGACCTGAATAAATTCAGGATTTCTCTAGATCATCTAAATGATACATTACTTTTCTGAGAATCGTTAATTAGGATGATATTCCTTCCAGCAGAAGGAAAATGGATCTTACTGTAGAGGTACTCACTGTAAAAACTAACTTTGTCAGAGATTCACTGCAAGAACTTTCAAAGAACATCAGATACTTAAAAGAGAACTTACTGGCTCCAGCGCTCCCATATTCTGCTTGTGACTAAGGGACAAGGAGACTTTTCCAGGAATACACACAAGCTGCCTGTCACCCTTTTATACTAATCACCAACCCAGCGGAACAGCAGGTCAGCCACAGCAGGACCTATTATCTTCCTGGTACTCTGCAGACATTTAACCCAAAATGCCAGGCTTAGAAATACATTTAAGAAGTGAAATAGATTAGCTGCATGGAGAACAAACCCTAAGACCTTCGCCTTTATTACTCATGGGTATCTCACTGAAGTTGGAAGAATTTTGTCCAATTCCAAGTGCAATACAAAACACAGAATTTGGCTAGATATATGCAAAGTACACGTCAATACATTTTAAAGTCTGCATCTATATAAAATCTATTGTAATGCATTAAGTGCTTTTAAATGTTCAGAAACGGATAATTATTGCTCAAGTTTCTTTTCAACGCTCTTAGTCCCCTTAGATTTGGTGGTTTTGCAAAATAAGATGCTACTGTGAAAAGACCTAATATCACACTTCTTTTTGCAGCAAGGGAGATGCATTTCCTCTCCACTAACTCCATTAGTGCCGCTCCCCACACGGACTACAGCTCTCAGGGTGGGAGCTGTGCTGCACAGCTATTAAACTCCTTTGCAGGTGTCTCAGTGCTTCGCAGGAGCAGGATAAACTGTCTCCTGTTACATCTCCAAATACTGCAGTATGCCTAATTACTACAGTCCACACTTGGGCATGCTTTGGTGGGTTTCTAGAGTCAATAAGCTTATAGGAGTCCTTTGAAATACTTTTAGGCCTACAAACTTTAAAACTTTAAAGTCCAGTAGATGCTAAATAGTTTCTCTGTTCCTGGCCAGGAAACTGTATCCTTTGACCTGTGGCTCCCTGAGATTATAGTATTGGAAAGTCCTGTTTTCTTGCCATGATACAGTTACATAAACTACAAATATATGGTTTTATCAGTCATTTATATTACTGCATGTGTGTACTAGATGCATGCACACACTCACATATATTTGTTAAATTAAATATTTTTGAAGTCACCACACCAGAAATATACACTTGGGATTAAGAGGAAGAATTCACAGAATAGAATGCAATGCACCTGCCTTGTGACAAAAAGAAAAGAACACAGAGAGATTAGAAATCCAGGACAAAAGGCAGAACAACTTGCAGTGCCTTTCCGTTAGAGAACATCACTGCAGAAGCAGCTCAGTCTTTCATGTTGGTGAGTTAGTTTTTCAATTCTGTCAGTAGTCGAGTGGTAAAACCTTGAGTTCTCCCCACAGGGATTTCCCTCCCCCTTTCACTATTTTTGTGTCTCATTCTGTGGCTGACAATTAGAAATGCTATTGTGCCTTGACCCATCCGACACGTGAAATGCCAAGGCACCTGGTGTTCTGAGATGATAAGTCACCTCAATAGGTTTCATCTCAAGTTCTAATGAGTGTGATTCTGTAATAATCCATGGAGAGGCTCTGTAGTAGTTCTGGTAGGCCAAGAAGAAAAAATAAAGAAATTGTCTGCGGAGATAGCTATTGCAAGACACTAGAATGCACACAGATGGAAGAAGATTGACACAAGAAAATTACAAAATAAACAGTTATGTAATTTTACCTAAGGATATTGTACCAAGCATGTTTCATATAAACACCTGGGCCCAGAATGCAGATCTGATAGTGAAACTGGAGACTAGTTTATTGACATCAGCAGTTAGATTGTGAAGTACTTTGGCGTTAATGTAAGCAATAGCAGCTCCACTATTGACCTGTGTAGAGTATTTCATCCCCTGGCTCTGGTAAGGTTATTTGCACTAAGAGGTACTTATGTGTCAGAAGAGTTATCCAGCTCAAATCTTTTCAGATTATAATTGTCAAAAATGCATTTAGTTGCCATTTTGCTAACTATTTGGCCAGGCTGCAATCATACTTCTAAAGGGGTATATCTAAATAAACTTATTTGATTTTAATTTTCATAATAGATTTACCCTACCTTTTAAGCAAAATGGAAAATACTTTGCTTAATCTCCAGCCTGTGAAAAACACCCTGGACTATGAAATAGCATGTCCTACATCCTTGCTGTGCCTCAGCCAGTCTGAACAAAGGCCTAATGAGTTTGTGAATAGTGTGAAAAAATCACTGATTGACTGACTTGCTGGCTGTTGGGCAGGAAAAAAAAAATCTTATTCATCTAGATTTGATTGAAATTTGAGTTAACTGTCAGTGCCCACACAAACCGGAAAAAAGGATTGAAGTCCAAAGAGACATTAACAGTAGACATGTTGTGCATCTGCTTTGACAGATGATTTTCGCACTTCACAGGTTTAACTAAAGATCACTTTCGCAGCAGTTCTTATGAAGCTAAACCCCTTCTAAATGAAATGATTAGGAAACAACCAAGGATTAAAGCATCAAAATCCAAGCTCATAGAACTATCCAAAATGTCATCATTAAGGGTAAACAAATATAGAGTACTTGCGCACAAATTTGCAAAATAATTAGATGTCTACACATCAAAATCCAATCAATCTGTTTGTACAATGCTAAGAGCTTTAGTCATCTATTTATTTCACTAACTCCATGAGTCATTAAGCATACACCAAACTAATTTTTATCTGTGATTAGAGAAGTACAATAACATTACAGATTGTTAAAATTGTGAGGGTAAGACTGAATGACCTTATTTTTTTCTGCTTGTGAAACAACTGCTGCCAGACACCTTCCAAAAACTGTGACTTGAAATGATCCAGTCCATGCGAGCTTGCGTACGATGCTGGTTTAGTCTATTTAGCACAATACAGAGCCATCGAGCTACCACAGTCAAGTAAGTCAAGGAATTTCTTTTCTCTTGTTTGATCTGATAAAAGGCTTAGTGTCAGAGCTGTTCAAGGATACGCTACAAATCCAAAAGTGTAAGTTCAAATCCTGATCCTGGGTTGTGTGCCAAAGACCACACTCAGTCAGAGCAGCAGTAGAAGACTGCTTTGAGCTGGGAAGTCAAAGGCACGAAGCACAGCAGTGAGCTGCAGGTTACAGATGTGCCTAGCTTGACATGCCATCACCCTGCTGTGACAAGATGAGTGAAATTCTTAAAAGCAGGAGGAGATTTTGGAACTTCTTCCCCAATACGTGAAGAAATAGCTAATATTTATTTTTCTGCAAGAATATTTTTAACCTTTTTCTAAGTGCCACAAACATTAGGCTGCAATAATACTTACTAATTTGCATTCACATTTCATTTTTAGTGTCATCCTGTCATACTTCTATAAACCACCACTTATCAATGAAAGCCCCTAAAGGGAATATTCTAAAAATAAAGGAACAAGTAAAGGGAATATTCCTAAAATCTTGTAGGACTTACTTGCCACTGCGCTACAACTTAAGAGTTGTGCTTTATAACATACTGCATTGGGCTCAATCACCAAGCCTGTTCCTACATTTTCCAAGCTAGACGACAGAGTTAGTGATGAAACTAATTGCTGGGAAGACTAACCATCTCTTCTGATGATGAAGGAACTTTTGTTAAAGGTTCTAATATTTCTGTTTAGTCAGAAAGATAGTTCAAGTGTGGAAGAAGTTACTGGTAACTGGTTTTGTCTTTTTTTTCTCCTAGATAGACTTGATATGAGCTCTTGATGCTTAGGATCTACAAAGATAAAGTAAAACAGAATGAGAAGCTCCAGAGCAAGGCAGAGGGAGGGAGCTCTTGTGAATGAGGCTGATTACAAAATGAGATTTGCTCTGCAATCTTCCTACAATTGCAGTAAAGGCAAGATTTCTATATTATTGCTGACTACAGTACTGGGACTTTTGAATAAAGGGCTTGATCATTATAGTAAATTTAACTAAATGGATTGCTGAACAGCAACCAGAGATCTCCAGATAATGACAAGTAGATTATTCCAGTAAGAACCACTTAAAAAGCAAAAGCCATCAAGAGTTTTTATCTACAGCACAGTTCTTTGTGGCAGCTAAGAAGGTTGGGCAAAATTTATGAGAAGTTTAGTGATAAAGAGGAAATACCACAGCTCAAAATTCAGGTGTAAACTCTCACTTCAACATTATTCTCCTGAGCCATAGTTTTAATTACTGCAGACATCTGCTTCCAATTTGATTGAAAATCACGAGTACTCCCAAATGGGATACCAATGTCCAGAGCAACTATGTAAAAATGGGAGGTGTATTCACCTCAGAACTGTACTCATTCAAGCTCAGTGAATACTCACATGAGCATGAGTCCCTGAGTCAGCACGCCGTAAGTCACCACCGCACTGCCTAGTCTAAGGCCAGTTCAGCAATCCTCATACCTAAGCTGAAATCGTAGCTTACACCTTTCAGTAAGACACATTGCTGTATAATAGGGTTTATTTACCTAGTGCTAGTCATTCAGAAGCCATCCAGTCTTCTAAAAACAACTCAGTACATTGTATGCATGTCTCAACAGATACCGAACGAACTTAAACACACACTGTAAGAAGAGCAGGGTAGCTCCAACCTCAACTGAGCAAGAGAAAGATTCCCTAGTTTGTCTGAAGCTAGCCTGGAGTATCTGGAAGCATTTGGTGAGAGAGGTTTAAAAATTCAAGTACTATTTAAAAATCACACAAGAGAAAATTATTTGGGGCTAATTTGTTTCACAAGATACAAGCTGATGTATCCTAGGTGCATTGCTGAGCTGTCAGTACTGCACATACTGCAGTGGCAGCCTCTAATTAATCCATTGAGTACCATTAATCCAGCCGCCAATGTGGGCGTACTGCTTGCATAACAAATACTTTGGAAACAGCACCTTGCATTTGAGCATAATGATGTGACTGCATGAGATATAATGTTAATAATGCATGCTTATATTTGAAAGCCAACATGTATCATATCAGAGCGGCATATATTTTGCACGTTAGCTTTTCTGGAGAACGTTTTTCCACATTTAATTGAAAATCCTTTATAATTCCAATTTTTTAGCATCATAAATTTGACTTATCTGACTTAATTCTTCAAAAATATGTTTCTTTTTTCTTGTTGACAGCATGAAATTTATAATATCAAATCTTCTGTGTGGATGCTGTATCTTATGGAGACTATTGTGCTTACAAAGGTTATGCTGTGATTCTCTTGATGAGCATTCCCACTCATAAATCCTGTTGTCTACAATATTTACAGAAAGCAAATGCAAGAAGCACCTACACGGCTAAAATAAATATAACTCAACATTCAAACAAACAGTCACAAAATACATTTCTTTGAAGTTTACTGAGCTGCATGTGAGATTTCTGAAGCATATTATATTTCTCTATAGGAAGTCACTAAACTTCACTGTTTAAATCACTTACAAGTTTTAATTATTTTCCTTTTAAATACTGTATTTCAATAATCTAATCAGTCCAAGAGTATCCCTGGTTAAAGCTGTGTGCTATGGCTGAGTAAGTGTATTAAGACATTATTTTATGTGGCCTTTGTAATATATTATGCACATAGATGAAAGTGGTAAAGGTTTTAGCCTTATCAATGAAGCCTCAGAGGAGCAGTTACAGTCTCAACCAGATGCAATTCTTTGGGCTAAAAGACAAAAAATCCTACAATTTATTCAAACTATTAATTCTCAAGTCTTTTGCTGTAGGGTTCAAGTGGACACAGGAAATAATTTCCTGAACTAGAAGTAAAGGGCCACAAATAAAACCTATCAAGGAGTCCTTGTTTTGATGCAAAGAATGCATTTTATCCTTCAATTTACATTAAAATTAGTTCGAGAACCCCACCTTAAGAGAAAGATTCAGGATGTCAGATAATTGTTGCTTCCAAAAATCAGTTTTACAAGTGAAGAAAATGAGATGTTTGAAAAGTAAGCTGGAACAAGAAAGCATGCATGTCATTTATGAGAGACCAGATCTTTTTATCATTTATACTTGTGTCAGGATGAGAAATTCTACTTTGTCACCAACTTGATATCAGTTCTGAAGATCCCAAAGTGAGACTAAATGTAACACGCTAAATTTCAGTACAAAAATATAACCCTTCTACCTAGAACACTACTGTGATTCCACACAATTTGCAGGATTTTGTAGCTGGATGAATTTAACTGTACTTAATAACTCCTGACATAAGCAAGCATTTCTACTTACCGTTTTGGTCTTTGGTAACCATAGCTCCATTGACTTAATTTTCAGCAATCAGTTCACTAAATTTCCTTTGTAAAATGAATGGATGTTTTTATTTGGGTTGAGTTGGTCTGCAGAGCTAAATAACCAGTTTCTTATACCCCTGTGGATAAAACCCAAGTCCTCTCTAGGCAATGAGAGGGTGATTAGGGCTTTGAGCATACAGATACATTTATTACAGCAGAACAATAACACTTGAGAGGTGTTTATCTAATCTGCTGGCAGGTATTAAAACCAAACACAGATCAGACATTTTCCTCTAATTTAAAACTTTAAGTACATATTAGCAGTCTAATTACTATCTACTTAAAGGTACTAGGGCAGCCTATTAGTCTATACAAAAGGTGTCCACGGACAAGAAAATCTAGCAGTTTTCCTGTAAAAAGAAATTAAATTGTCCAACTGCCAAACATGGCTGATCTCCAAAAGTCAGTAAGGATCCTGGTTCTGTCTGTCGCTGCACCACATTAATCGTGTGTTCTTGCAGCTCTGTCCTAGGTCCTAGGAAGGCTGCTCAATAGTTACCCTTTCACTGACTTGCTTTGACAGCTTTCAAACATATTTACAATTGTATGTATTTAATAAAAGTATTTTTCAAAATATCTAAGTGGAGACAGACAAAAGAAAACATACATCAAAACTCTCCTTGATTCAAGAAGTGTGTACAATTATCATTCCATGTGGAGCTACAGAAAGATAGTGACTGAGACACATCAGGCTGTATTTTAAAAGTACCCAGACTGTGAAGAAAATCCAAAGAGGCAAAGGACAAAAAATTGGGGAATTAACTATCTAGCACAGAAGCACATCCCAGGAAGCAGTCAAGTACACCTACTTTGGAATGGTCACAGGGCAGGAATTCAGAGAGCCAACGAGCAACTCAGTTACGTGGGGAAGCAGTCTTAATGCAGAGGTACGTGCTATCCTGGAGGAGAACTGGGAGGTGACTCAACTACACTTCTCTTCTATTAGTTTTTCATTCTCTAACCACAGGAAATACAATAAAAACTATGATGTCCAGATTACTGACCTCTCAGAATAAGAAAATCCACATAGTATCAGCAAAAAAGCTGCCAAGATCTTTTAAGTGTGTTTAACAGAGTAATTTATTCCCTAATCCCCACCAATTTTCTAGCTCTTTGGGCTGTGCCTGTAACACATGCCCTGTACAGGCACAGTATGACTAAACTATATCTGTCTTAACACTCCCATTTTTAAGCTAATTTTCCACAACTATAAACACTCAGTTACTTCTGTGTTTTACTGATATAAATCGAGATTTACAGGTCTTACTTTCCATTTCCAAATATGCCTCTGAGATATCCTCATAGCATTTAAAAGGTGTCTTTTCACAGTACACATATAACCATATTATGAAAGAAATAATTAGCATATCAAATGCTGGAGATCAATTAGCTGCCAACACACCAGTCTAGACACAAGCGCCTGTCACTTGTAATAAAATCAAAGCCAAGCTGGCCAAATGCTGCTGCTAACTCAGTATGGCTTCTCAGAACAGAAGCCGTAAGTGTTCATTCATTACCCTCTGCACCAACAGTGCAAAAGCTGATTATCATCTGCTTCCATTTACTGCTGCTGTTGAGCCAAATCCTAAATGAGTTAACAGATTCAGTGACTATTTTATTGTCTATGTCTGTTGACAACGTGTTTTTTATTCCACGATTGCTACTTCGTTCCAGTAACTCCTGCACTTACTCTTGAGCTCTCTTCAGATAGGGCTCAGGAGCTGTCTACCCCTCCGGACCTCCCCCATGCTGGAAAACTGAAAGCTTCTGTAGAGAGCGAGGGCTGTGCTCCTGGTGCACCACATGGTTCAGCTGCAAAAGTTCTGCCGTGTCAAGACTCTTTGAGGTTTTGAAGGAGTCTGAAGGGGATTTATCTCATGATGATGAAACAGGGCCAGAACACTGCACCGCACAAAGCAGAGATCAAATACATTTGCCCTTAAAAGAAGCATAAGAAATTGTGAGAGCTGCAATGTCTTGGTGTGCTGAGAATGAACAGCCTGAGGCAGTACATGTCCAGAGAGCAGCAAATGCAGCACAACAGCAGCCAAGTCCCTCATTCTGAAGTCTAAGTATGACCGATTTCTCATGAGATTCCCCTATATCTAAAAAAAAAAGAGAGAAAGAAGCCTTTTCTTTTAAAGGATATTTAATCAAATCAGAGCTCAAATCGCTGCTCTGAGTTCACCATACAGTTGTATATAAAATGCCTTTGGACAGCTAAGATTCTCCATTCATCACTGAAGCTTGGCATTCTTCGAAAAACTTGCACTTTTGCCTTAGTCACGCTTCCAGGGATAGAGATGGCTCAAAAAACCCATTTACCTCTGTAGGACAATAATCTTCAGCGTGCTATTATCAAATTTCTATCTGCAGACATTATTAACTAGAGAGTCATATCATATGACCATGCATTCAGGAAATGAAGGCGACTGACTGGAATTTCATTTGTGTGTTAAAGCAGAGACAATTCAGGGAAGACACCACAGATAGTGGTTTAGCAATAGATTTATTCACATTAAAAAGGAAAACCATGCAAAAGCTAAAGCTTGATGTGACTTGGTTACTTTGTGACTCCCACAAAATATTCTCCAACGTACAGCTTTTTTCTCTTACCTCTTACTGTTAGAAGTCAGTGTTTTCTCCTAAGTGATACCTGGAACCTTATAAAGATTCACACTGTGATTTTCAAAGGAATTTATGAAGGATGGCTAATTTATATTTTTGCCCTGTGCCTAAGATATACTAACATGAACCTTAGACATAAAGGAAGCCAAACTGGAGGGAAAAAAGGACTCCCTAAAGGAATGGAAATCAGTGCCACAACACGTCTTCAGTTATTTGTATTGTTAGAAATGTTAGGGTAGTGGAGGGGAGGGATGCATTTTGACTTCACTCGCTATTGTCATTAGTGTGGATTTAATGTAATAATTATAACTCAGGCAAGATAATTCACAAACATTATCCTAGTAAGGAAACATATAAATATATTCACAATTCAGACATTTTGAAAAAAATCACCTATACTTGTCAAGAACTGAGAAACTCCTAAACATCTGCACCGAGCTCATACAAAATACTACAAATTACTAAGAATTCCCTGAATATCCACTTCATTTGTTTGTGTTTAATTTGCAGCATATGATGTTTTATGCTAGTAATTATATAAAATCAACAGTTATGAACACAGATAAAGACCTCACAGAAAGTGTAGTACTATGTAACAGTGTAATCCATTGAAAAAAAAAACCACCCTAAACTACTGGCATCATTTCGAAAATGTAAAGTGCTCTGTATAGCTGCAAGAAGCATTTATTATTTATACTTTGGAGGCTTTTCATTCACATCTACCAATATGTTTACCATTTGGAATGAAGATGAATTAGCAAGGCAAGAGCCAAAGACGATTCTTTTCTCCACCCAGTAAACTCGAAATCCAGTAATAATCAGGCCAGCCATTCACATCCTTCCTCTCTAGTGACTGATGGAGACATGAGAGGCTTATTAAGATATGCTTGGATCAAAGCGGTAGACGCTATGTCACACTATAAATTCTGGATTTGGATTTAGATAAATATCTGAGGTCAAACACTAGAAATACATTTAAGCTTGCCATGGCAGGTTGGTGTCATGAACAATGTATTGCATTCTGCAACAGAGAATCCACCACAAAGCCTTTTAATTCTACTTTTACAATACTGCTGGTCCATCACACAGAGCATGGATCTTTCCCACAAAAGTTTATCTGGTGCTTTTGGCTGTGGACACGTGGCAAGTGACTGCTCAGAACACCATTCTGTCTAAGTCAGGGATGTAAAAAGTTAGCAAACTTGCTGAAATCCACATGGTTGTTTTAAAATTTGCCTGCATCATTGGAATTAGGTTACACTTTTATCAGACACAGAAATAAAATGTGCACTGCATCTATGGGTGTACTCAGATGCACAGAAACGTTTCAACAAATTTTTGAGAACCATTCAACTACCAGTGGAGATAAGGGCTGCTGAGAAGCACTTGTCATCTAAACTTGCTAGGCTTCATCTTATTTCACATTGCAAAAAGTCACAAACTCCTGTGACCCTTACGACAGTACTGGAATATTCCCAACTTCCATAAAAGAAGTTTATACTACTCAGAACAATTTCTGCATATACATCTCAAACCACAACCACAGTTGCCTCCCAACCAGTGATGAGCCTCTGCATCCCAGGCACTTGACTTTTGACCTTAAAGCTCCCTGAACACTTAAAAAGTTTCTCCTCTGTGTAGAGCAGTTCTCAACCCAGTTTGTTGAGGGGTCTAATCTCAGGGTATATTCAAGACACCCTGTAGCCAGGACAAGTTGATAAGTTTTTCTTCCACGACACCAGTGGTTATGTTGATACGTGTATTTTAATAATAGCCTGAAGAACAGAAAACTCTTCCAAGTAGTGGGAGACCTAGATTCAATTTCCTCATTAGCCTGAAAGGCTGCAAACTGCATCTCCCACCATCCCAGGAAAAGCTCCCGGGCTGTGACTGCTCTGGAGAGCCGGCAGCCTCTTCCTTTCCTGCGCGGCAATTCCTCTGCTGCACAGAAAGGATGCAGAACTTGCAGATGAAAGTGAAAAAGCAAACGTAATGCAATTATTCACATAAATTATTGACTAGAAATCTAAAACTATTTTACCACTGGCTATTTATCATGCACAGCCAAACTACAAACCAGTTGCTATCAGCTGGAGGAATAAAGCAAGTACCTCACAACTAATAACATTGCTAGAGCCAATACTCAGTCCTAACTTCAGCTAACACCATATGATCAAATTCCTGTCAATAGATACTGATGAAGAGATCCTACTAATGGTGATGAAGCTTCTAACTTGA
The DNA here is from genome assembly GCF_000703405.1 of Apaloderma vittatum. NCBI lineage: Eukaryota > Metazoa > Chordata > Aves > Trogoniformes > Trogonidae > Apaloderma > Apaloderma vittatum. The sequence goes on along the minus strand of NW_009698000.1, from coordinate 7,242 downwards.
CAGCAATCTGCCTCCACAAAACTAAAATGCGTATACAAGACATGCTGAGTGGGTATGAGAAAGTATCTGTTTACTGATTACTGCTGAATAAATTAAAAAAAAAAAGTAATTGCCCTGTAAAGTTCTAGTTTTGATGTACTTCAGAAAAAAAATTTCAACCTTCAGGCAGGGGAAAAAAAAAAAACCACGCTTAATAAGGTATGGTTTCCCAGAATCTGATAAACACAATCCCAAAGCATCTCTTAAAAAAGTCAGAGCCTGTACTTTACAGATATCTATGCTCCTGGCAAAATACCAAATTATACTTTGCTGGAAAGCAAAATCTACACTGGGCATTAGGGACTAACTTAAAGATGTAACTGAAATACTTCCTTAGGGGGGAAAAAAAAGTAAGATGTGTTACAAAGAGAGAACACTCTGTGTTTGGCTTCATTAGTGCTCAGAAACAATTACCCTTCCATCACACAGTGGATGAACAGTGAATGAAAAACACTGCCTCCAAATATAATATGCTGTCAGAAGGTGTCTGTAGTTCACATCGTCTGTCTAAAAAGGCTCCAGGTGCAGGAAAAAGGAGCTCCCTCCACAGTCATTAGGTCCTCACTGATGCAGGCAAGGAGGATGTAGCCCAGGGGAAGAGAGCTGGTGGACCTCGATGCCCCCAGCAGCACAGCACCCCCAGCAGACGGGGTGCAATGAAGGACTGGCCTGCAGTGCTCAACAGGCCCAGTGCAGACTGGTCTGCCCTGCAGAGAAGAGCGAGCTAGCAAAGCACTGCAGCCCTCAGAGACAGCTCTGCATCCTTAGCCTCCTTCTGGCACAGCGCACCGGTGTGCAGCACCATGCCTCAGGGCTGACCAGGCTGGCTGGTACCTGGACCAGTCTCACTTGGTCCTTTACAGACTTAATCCAAGCTAACAGTGAACTGTCCCGAAAAGGTGGTCCTGTGCTGCCCTTGCCCACGCACAGCCATGCCCCAGGAGCTGCACAGTCATCTCTTGTAAGGGATGCAAGAGCAACGTGCAGATAAACACACTGACTCACGACCTTACAAACTAAGCAGGATCATCCTTGAAAAGCCCATAGACGTGTAGAAGACCACAGCAGAAAAAAAAAAGCCACAGGGCTGTAAGAACTGACTGTGTCAATGAAGTATTGCTCTTGCCGCTGTTAGATCCACAACAGTCACTGGCTGGAACAGTTATCTTTCAAACGGCACATCAAATTCAAGTCATAATAAATACCATAGGACATTTTACTGGACCAGAAATTAGCAAACTGTGTTAGGCTCATGATCTCAATGCAATTCTTAGGTGAGTTGTTAGAGGAAATCACATAGATATATGGATGTATGAAGACAGGAATTTTTTACTGATAAATAAAGCAGAGAAAAAAGATCAACTTTGGTAATGAATTGAGTTCCCTAGTCTGTAAGTCCAGCAAGTATAAAGACAAAACATGGATGAATATTATGGACGTCCTCGAGTATAAAAGAAAGGTGTATATTCACATTAGGATGGATGTAAGCATTTTCACAGATCACGAATGACTAATGCACATCAATATATAGCTGAGTCCCAAGTGTGGAGGTAAGGAGACACCAATCTGGCTAACTGTAGGACTGTTAGGAGTTAACTTCTAACCTGGGGAACAAGTTATGAGCCAAAGCTTTCTAAAATATACACAATGAAGGGAAGTACCCGGACTAAAGACAAGTGTTGTGGTTACACCCCAGCTGTCAATTAAGCACCTGGCATGGGCTTATCCACAGGCACTGACACTTTGGGGTGTCCTGCTCCCACATGGACTCATCCATAGGTCACAGGCCCTTGGACTCAAGGTCACACTGGGGTTCCAGCCTGTCCAGCACATCTGCCAGCCCAGGTCCATCAGCACTGCTGTTATCAAAATGTTCGCAGGCACAGCAGATGACAAAAGGCACAGCAAGCAGTAAAAGCAAAAGCCAGACACTGACAGGCACTGGACTCACACAGTAGGGCAAGCAACCCCCATGGCAAGCACAGGAACCTGTCAGTTAATAGCTAAACAGCAACACCAGCTATAAATCCGATCTAGCACATTCCAACCAAACCTTGAACCCTCTGAGCCCCACGCTGGGCGCTAAAAAGGACTGTCACGGTTCAACCCCAGCCAGCAACTCAGCCCCACTCAGCTGCTCGCTCAATCCCCCCAGTGGGAGTGAGAGTGTCAGAAGAGTAAAAGTGAGAAAACTCGTGGGTTGAGATAAAGACAGTTTAATATGGAAAGTAAAAACTGTGCATGCAAGCAAAACAAAACAAGGAATTTATTCACTGCTTCCCATGGGCAGGCAGGTTTTCAGCCAACTCCAGGAGAGCAGGGCTCCATCACATGCAACCGTTACTTGCGAAGGGAAACACCATCACTCCAAATGTGTTTCTTCTCCCAGTTCTAAACACTGAAGGTGACACCATACGGGCTGGGACATCCCTTGGGTCAGCTGGGGTCAGCTGTCCCAGCTGTGTCCCCTCTCAACTCCCTGTGCGCCCCCAGCCTCCTCCCTGGTGGGGTGAGGAGCCAAAATGGCCTCGATCCTGCATAAGCCCTGCTCAGCAGTGACTAAAAGGTCCCTGTGTTACCAACATTGTCTCTGGCACAAATACAAAACACAGCCTCATCCTGGCTACTATAAAGAAAACGAGCCCTATCCCGGCCAAAACCAGCACAACAAGTAAGAATGCTTAAAATTGTAAATAACTATATAAAAACAGGAAAAAGACAAGATAGAATAGGGACAGCACCTTCTTTAAATAATGTGAAAAAGAGCTTAGAGCTTAATAAAGCTTAAACAGTAAACAACAAATAAGAATCAATTTAAACTCCTCTATCTAATTTAAGTAATACTACTACAAGTTCGTTATACTGCATCGTGCAAACTTCCTTCCGTTGATCTGACAAACCAGATTAAATGTTTCTAAGCATTCCCCAAGACGAAACTGAAGTCGTACACAAGATTCTTCTCTACCACTCAGATGACTAGGGCATTACAGCAAGCCAAAACAAGTCAGTGTGGCTATGAACAAGGATATGTACTCACTAATTCATGTTAGGATGGGTGTTGATTACAGGTTTCCAACAACCCACATTTATTGTACCTTTGTGAAAAATACCGTGCTTCAAAACTTAGTGAAACTTTCTATGGTACAAACCCAAAAGCTGAGCCAAAGAGGAATTTGCAGAGGAAGATTTCTTCAGTATTAGATGTCTCCTGCTTTTTGCTGTGCAGCAAGTGAACATAGAGTAGTGAGCTGGAAAAAGTATTCCTAAAATCTGCAGTCCCTTTAAGGAACTTCTGACACTAGAACAAGTTAAAAGCAGTCTTCTCGTCAGAGGACAGAAGGTCCAACACTAGAAAAGCTTCAGGATCACAGGCTGTGACTGTAATTTAAAGCTTCCTTCTGCACCCCCTCAGGGGTGTTGAGCAGAGCTCACCGACGAATCCACTGAGGGTGCCACGACAGCTCTGCCCCAGCCTGGCACCAGAACAGACGCCAAGGGCTCAGCAGCTCTTTGTATAATACTTCTCGCCACTGAAGAAAGGTAGTTGGGTTTTCCAGCTCGAGGATTTTTTTACTCATCTATGAGAAAGAATATAGTATGTAAAGAATCTTGTGGGTGTTTTTGTTGTTTTGTTTTGTTTTCCACATGTTAAAAAAGGAGGACATGGGAAGCTGGAAGGTGGTAACAACTGACATACGTAGGGAGGTCTCTGTGTGTTTCAAACTTTGGCTTCAACCACTGTTGACAATCCAGAAACACAGGTATGCGATGCCCAGTTTCTTCCCCGTCTTCTCCAGATTTTGTTTTCCTGACAATTAAGATTATGGCAACATAAACCTCCAACATTAACACTAAAAATCTATTATTCCATTAATACCCAAATCTATTCAGAAGGGAAAGAAACAGCTCACATTGCTCTCAGAGCCCAGCTGAATAGATATGCTCTGCTACATTTCAAAAAAATCACAAGATTATTATGGCACCTCTATGAGCTTGAAGTACTAGAGCACTATCAGCAAACCCTCACCAATAATCCTTCCCTAATCAAATTTACTGATGCCAAATCCAATTCAATTCTCTCTGCAGTTGCAGAATGCCATCAGGAGACAGACAGCATCACAGACATGTCTCAAGATATATTTTTTTCCCGGGTTATTTAATTTCAGAAAACAGATACACTTCCCTTAGAACAAATCTATCTTGGAAAAATCCATCAAACAAAAATAATTTGTTTTCTCAGTATTTCAAAAAAGTAAATAGTGTTACTCATACTGCTAGGAGTCATCCACCTAAATATTGATTTCAAGGAAAATCAGGCAATAACTGATTAAAGATTATTACTTACTCTTGAAGGATTAATTGTATTTTATAATACTCAAGAGGTTTTAGGAGAAGATAAATCTTGCCAGATCAAATACTCCCACTAAAATATGACAGAAACTGTTAATATATTTCTGAACATGTTGTAAGCTTTGGACTCAATACCACACAAGTTTCTAATTCTGAGACACAGGAATACTCAGAAGTTATATGGCAATACCAAATTCAGAAATGCTTTCTTGATGCTATGTCTCTTAGTAAGTAATGGTCAAATATTTAGGGTGAAAAGCTACCTAGATGACTGATTCTCAGCCCATATCATTATATATTCTTTCACCACAAATACAGAATTAAAACTTTTAACATTTGCAAAGGAATATGGATGGAAATATGGATAGAAAAGAGTGAATAATAACACAGTACTGTGATTTGCCTGGTAAATTGGACTGTAAGGGTTCCTCTAAACAAGGCCCAAAATGTCAAAATTAAACACTGACTCTTAAAAGGACCTAACGAATTGTTAACAGTAAGTATCGGAATACAAGCTACCAATTCACAAGTTGAACCAAGAGCTGAAATTTATGATTGGTTTTGTAGAGAAGCATATTAGATGGTCATTATTTTAAATGTTACTACTCGCAAAATCTATAACTAACAAAAATAAAGTGAGCTGAGTTTCCACCATGTAATCTTACAGTATATTACATCAATCATAATGCTGCTGTTGCCATTATTGACAGTTTTGTAAATTGGAGTTTGTTCTGTAATGGTTTTGCAATTCTAACTTTGGTACCCAGAGCATATAAGGAAAAAAATCTATAACAGACAGCTACGGGCTTGTCAAATTTCTCACATTTGATTTAAAACAAAGCTGCAAAGGGCTTGATCAATGATGTACTATACCGATCCTGGACACAATTATTTAACATCATCACTAGCATTTATATAAATAAACTTCCACAATTTTCCAAATAAAAATACAAACCTGTAATAACGGAAACTTACAGGAATCAAGTCAATGTCAGCTTACTTCACTGGATTTTATGGCTACACAGAGCTCATATATCACTTCTTTGTAAACACTCTATCGGCCTTGATGCAAAGTGGCTCCTCACAGTACAAAAATAAAAAACTTTTTAATTATGGCAATGAGAGGCAGAAGTAAGGAAAAACAATGCCATTCATTAAACCTTCCCTAATTAATTTTTACACATTTTTTAACCCAGTAAATTATAATATTTAAGCTAAATATAACTGTTACTATTACTCAATTATAAGATTTCCAAAGAAGAACATAATGCAGAATTTGTATCAGACTGAAGAACGGATGTACAGCTATTTTCTGTCACATTTATGGCGTAAATAGAAAAAAACAGATTAAAAGACCAAGCTCTGCAATTTGTACTTGTGAAATAGAGATAGATTGAAGAATTAGGGAAACAAATCACCTTCAAACCCTGAAGACTGTGATTTGGAGCATCTTGCTGGTAATAGTTCATACTAGAGTAGATATTTGGAACAATAATACAAAGTAAGTCTGTAGTTTTTCTGGACACAGGACACAACGTACAGCGGCAATGTTTAAAGAGCAGTAAGTTCACTTACAGGGGGAAACATTTGTCTCTGCAATAATGTAGCTTATACAATGTGTATAAGTTCTGAAAATAAACAGATTAAATTCTGAGTTTAGGGCAAAAGATTTCTTAAGAGTACCACATTTCACGTTGACATCAATAGTAAACGTTTAAATGGCGTCAAATTTCAGAAAATACTGAAGCATTTTTTTCATTTGAGTAGTTTAAATGAACATATAAAAGGCCTGCAAAAAGCATATAGGAGGAGATTCTTAAATGGTTTCCTGACAAAAGAAATTATCTTCAACTCAGAAATAAAAACTAAATTGCAGAATAGGTATAACAATAGATCAAATGTGAAAGTTTAACCTTAAAGAGAAAAGAAATTGGATCCAATCCAACAGTAAAGCATCACAAAAAGAGACAATAAGCAATCCAAAGTCTAAAAAGTCAAAACGATCAAAAACTCACTTATCTGAGGGTATTCTCATGCAACACAAATCAGTATTTCAAATTGGATAAATAAGAATAGGATGAGGTTTCATTAGGACAAGTATGTTGAACACTAACTCCTAGCACCCAAATTGCAGAACAGCATCCTGCAACACTTCTATTTTCGCCAGGATCTGTTGGGATCTTCAAGCAGCTCAGTGGTGCCACCCTCACATTCACCCACTGAACTAAAACACAGGAAATGAGGTGACATGCCAAACGCCTCAGGAGAGCCAGGACTGCTGACCTCTGCTTTAGTTTAGTAACCAAACCCTTAATTATGTTGCCTTCCAACTTTTCTTACACAGCAGGAACAAAGGGCTTCAGCGGCTTCTGGTGTTCAGTCTCTCTGAAAAAAGCTCACTAATATAGTACCATGTAATTTTAGAAGTATGAACAACTGGCTTAATAATACAAAGTGTGCCAAAGAGTTTTGTATTTTTAGTTCATGTTGGTAACCAGTGGTTACACTGACGCTAGGAAACATTCTTTCTTTACCCATTACTTTTTCTTCTTGTATTTCCACTTCTTCATTATCACAACGTACATTATCACTATGTACTGTATTTCCAGGAAGCATCAATTCCTAAAGTAAAAACAGTATCATACAACATACCTAATAAAAAGTCTCTAACAATTCAATAAAAACTGAGTTTTAAGAGTCTAAACTAAAATTATTATAGAACAATCTTATTTCTAAAACCAATAACCTTAAGATTTATTTTTTTAAAAATTCCAAAATCCTGTAATTAGATTATGCTCAGTTGCTTACTTTCATTGACAGGGAAACTGTAATCCAGAAAAATATTAATTTCAT
>NW_009697999.1:2666-2907 GCF_000703405.1 Apaloderma vittatum | reverse complement strand
GGCTCGCAGGGGGACGCACACCCCGGCTTTCTGTCCTCTGCCCCTTGGGTTGCTTTGGCAAGGGACAGCTGGGGTGACTTGTGCCCGGGGTAGAGGAGGGCCAGCGCGGGTGGTCGCAGCTGTCGTTACCTGTCATGGGGGTCCATGCATGGAGCCTGCCTGCCAGGCTGACCTCCTTCTTGCTCCCAAGCCCCCGCAAAAATCATCTCCTTCGGAGGCAACGTCACCACCCGACGGCGGA
>NW_009697999.1:0-2506 GCF_000703405.1 Apaloderma vittatum | reverse complement strand
AGGACTCTGCCATCCCTGTGACGGTGGATGGCCATCGCCTGATCCAGGCCAATGGCACGCTGGTGCTGCGCTCGGTGAAAGCGGAGGATTCCGGCTACTACACCTGCACCGCCACCAACACCTGGGGCTTTGACACCATCATCATCAACCTGCTGGTGCAAGGTGATGGGTGCGGGTGGCCTGTGGTCCCACCTCTGCGTCTGGGAGCGGGTGCCCTGCGTGGAAACGCCACCTCTCGGCACACTCCTGTGTGCCGGCTGCTCTCGGTGGAGTGAAGCACCACAGGGTCTTCCCCATGCCAGGGGCTCTCGCTGGCCCAGGGCTGAGCAGGAGGTCTTGTTGGCGTTTCCCCTTTTAGGGGGCACGGTTCGGGCTGCTTTCAGCCGGTATGTGTGAGGTGCTCACGGGCTTTTCCCTCCTCCCTAGTGCCCCCAGACCAGCCCCGCCTGACTGTCTCCAAGACCTCGGCATCGTCCATCACGCTGGCCTGGATTCCTGGGGACAATGGGGGAAGCTCCATCCGAGGTACAGCCGCTGTGAGCGACGGGGCTGGCAGCACCCTCCATCCCCGAGCTGAGGGTGCCTCTGGTCCCAGCGCTGGGGCACAGGGCTTGTGGCACGTTTTCAGGTGCCTCACGGCACGAGCACTTTGGTTACTGTGCCTCAGTTTCCTTCTCTCTGAAATGCTTTGGAAATGCTGGAGTAAGATTGACGCTTCTGATTTTGTAGGAGGGCTTCCAGTCCTAATGAGGGGGCTTGTAAGGTGTTTTGCACAAAATGCAGCAATTAAGTAGCTAATGAAGGGTGGGCCATTAATTACTCAGGTGCTAGTGGCCAGGGCCAGCCCCAGTAGGTGCTCAGCATCTCCTGGCATTGGACTAACTCTGAGCCTGACAGGCCAGAATTTGTCTCCTGTCCCCCAGCATCTCCTGTCCCTGGCAGGATGGAGGCTTCAGGAGGGCTCCAGGAGCATCCCGGCTTTCCAGAGCCTCCTTTCTGCTCTGATTCATCTCATGAATTATACGTCGAAACAGCTGCACGCGGAGGGGGGAGCGACGAAGGAGACCTCGCTTACAATTAATTAAAAGCATGAAAGTAATTACAAGCAAATCTCCCCAGCCAGCAGCCTTTCACTCCAGCGGACTCTGTTGATAAATTTGGTTATAATTGGATTAGAAATATTAAAAACATGCTGCATGTACCAAATAAATAACCAGTGGCAGGCACCAGGGTGCCAGGCACCGTGGGCGGTGCGGGGCTGCCAGGGAAGGCTGTGACACGGCGGGGAAAGCGTGTGCCCCTGGGCAGCACTGGCACCCCTGTCTGCTGGCCGTGGGGAAGCCGGGCAGGTGTGAGAAGCCGCCCTTCCTTCAGCAGCGCTCTGCCCGAGCCGGAGCTGGGCATTCGCGGAGCCGAGGCACCCACACGCCTTTGCATAGGACCTTTGGTATCGCCACGCTGGTACCTGCACGGTGTCTGCACCCGGATCAGCTCCGCAAGCTCCGCACGACGTGGATTGTGATGCACACGCAAAGGCAGAAAGCCTACTCTTCCCTGTTATTTTTGTTTGAGAACTGGCAAGATAACCTGCAAAAGTAGCCCAAGCTACCCATGCACCATGAAGATTTGGGGTTTTTTATAGGTAAAAGGGTCAGGACAGTCCAGGCTGCAGAGATGTGCTGCTGGGGGGGCACCAACGTGCTTGCTGGTGTAACCCTCGCACAAAGCTCCTTTTGCTGGGACACCCTGGTGGGGCATCTTCAGGCGTCTTGTTGACGGCAGTGTAAAGGGCTTGTTCCTCTAGGACACAGCGTGCTTCCTAACACGCTTAATCTTGGGAGAGGAGGCGGCACGCGATGACAGAAGCAACTTCCTAGCAGCTTCCCAAGGGAGCTAGTTAATTCTGGCTTTCCCTCTATAGCCTCGCACCAGTCGATCACGTTTCGCGCTGCCATGTGAAGCCCAGCAGCGGGGGCTGCACTGGTGGCATTGGACGCAGGCAATGCGTGGGCAAGGGAGCAGATGGCGTCGCGGGGGAGCGACGGGAGGCTCTGGCTGAGGGCTCGGAGGGTGGCTGGAGTGTCCATGTGCATGCGGTCGGGCAGGCATCAGCGTGGGGCAGGAGCCCTGGCTCTGCAGTGCTGCACTGGACATGGCCTGGGGATGTCCCTGAGATGGGTGCAAGGTCCTCCATGGGCTCTGCATGCTTGTGGTAGCCCCTTCCCTTGCCCTGCCCAGGCACCGCTCGCCTCCCTGCTGCAGCCCACGTGCCCGGGGGTGACCTCCCCCTCCTTGCTCCCACAGGCTTCGTGCTCCAGTACTCGGTGGACAACAGCGAGGAGTGGAAGGACGTGTTCATCAGCTCCTCCGAGCGCTCCTTCAAGCTGGAGAGCCTCAAGTGCGGCACCTGGTACAAGGTGAAGCTGGCGGCCAAGAACAGCGTGGGGGCTGGCCGCATCAGCGAGATCATCGAAGCCAAGACCCACGGCAGAGGGGAGCCTGGCCC
>NW_009697998.1:652-868 GCF_000703405.1 Apaloderma vittatum | reverse complement strand
GGATTAGGGTGGGGGACCCATCCCTGCGCTGTCGGTGGAGTCTCACCGGGGTGGAGACCGCCCCAAACTCGTGACGTGTGTGATCTGCACCCCAAGGGGGAACGGAGGTTTGGGGGGACCCAGGGCACCCTGGTGCCGGAAGCCCCCTGTCCACCTGCTTCAGGGGGATGCTCACTCTCCCCTCCACCCCCCCCCAAGATGGTACCCCCTGTCCCG
>NW_009697998.1:0-211 GCF_000703405.1 Apaloderma vittatum | reverse complement strand
GGACCCACCAGGGTGGTGCCCATGACCTGGGGTGGTGCCCAGGACCCACCAGGATGGTGCCCGTGACCCACCAGGATGGTGCCCTCACCCACGCCATCCCCTGTCTCCCTGCAGAGGTGCTGCTGAAGGTGCAGGTGTATGAGAGCGGGACGCTGGCCCCGCTGGCCCAGGCCACCCTGGAGGTCTTCGGCAACCGCAGCTCGCTGGCGGC
>NW_009697997.1:12678-21218 GCF_000703405.1 Apaloderma vittatum | reverse complement strand
ACTGGCCTCGAGGATTTGGGCGCTGGGGAAGCTGAATGCCGGGCTCAAGGGCTGCGCAGAGCAGGCAGGAGGAGAACGGGGGTGCGGAGCCGAGGCTGAAGCCTCGACTGCACATCTCCGGCTTCCTCCTGCGCAGCCGGAGGGGAATATACATTTATAATCTTCTATGTGGAAAACACAACCTTCTATTAGGAGAATATATATTTATAATCTTCCTCTGACTACCTTATAGTGTCCGTTCACTTAGTATTGAAAAGGCTTTCTGTGGTGCGCCTCAGCTACCCCAAAACGCTTACCTATGAAGGCTCTGGGGGGGAAAAAGTAAAAAGAAGAATAAAATCCAGAGAGCTGCAAGTAGCTGTGTTAGCAAATACCTGAAAAATTTGGAGACCAGGTAGTCGATTACTAAGGGAGGCAGGCAAGGATTAAAAAAAAAAAATAAGAGAGAGAAAAAGAACAAAAATAACTTTTCCGCAAGAGAAGCTCAGGGCACAGATGAGTATTCCAGCCCAACACATTCTATGCTGCTACTAAAATACTGTTTCATTAAAGATGGAAGGAAAAATATTTCTGAAAAGAGATAACCATTATGGAGTCATGAGAAGACAACTTAATAGAACTAAAATCTCCAAGTCAGGCTTTATGCAGAAATGACTGTAAGGCATCAATAGAGGGGAGCAGTGAACACAGTTTAATTTAGCAAATCTCTGACAGCTGGTCAGGAGAAGACAGCCCTGGCCAGTGGTCACAGTACGTGACTCCTCCAAAACCGGCCCTGCGGCTCCCTACAGCTTCGCTTTGAAGATGGTCCTTTGGTTTTTGAAAGCCAGGAAATAAAACACAATGCCAAATTCCAGATTTACTCTGGGGCATGGCTGGGAGACAAAGTGGTCTCTGGGATTTTCATTCAGTTTGTTTGTTTAAATCTTTTGTCTTCCTCATACGTGGAATGCCTCAAAGGAGATAGATAAGAAATACTTTTTATTGAAAACAAGGTATTCAATATAAATTGAAAACACATACACTTCTCTAGCTTTCTGGGGGCAACTCTGTGGGGCAGTACGAAGCAAAATTAATGCCGTTACAAAGAATAGCTTCCTTTTGAGAACGCTGGGTTCTTCCTGCCAGCACTGGTTCTGAAAATCTCTCTTCTTGAGCCAAAGTACCTTCCCGAGAAGGATGACAAGAGGAGAGTGTTCTGACTCAAGCACGCTCTTGCTCGCAGAGAAGAGCGAGTTTGGGGCTTCCTAATGTAAAGCTGTATCGTGAACCACTGGTTGTGAAGTAGGTCAGCCTGTGGTGTACTGAGCCGAACCAGAAAGGCCAACCCGAGAGCAGCCCGAGTTAAGGGAAAGACGTAGAAAGCCACTTCCTATTTCTGTTGTGCTCGTAGCGGGTACAGTGGAGTTTTACCCAGGGGAGCTTTTGCCTGCTGTCCTTTCTCATAGTTGTCAGAAGGGCTGTGCTCTGCTATTTCCTTGTTTCTGTTTGATGAATGAAATGGGTTTAGGTAATTTTTTTCAAGGTTGTTTTATCCTGGTGCAGATAACCTGCTTCCTCTTGCCCAGACAGACACCGCTATACACGTACGCTTCTCTGTGTATTGTTACAGCTCCTTCTCACTTCTGCTCTGCAATTTCCAAAGCCACTCATGACAGCAGAGCCCTGAAGAAAATACACATGACTTGCATTACACTATATATTACACTCTATTACTTGGATAAGGACATAATCTGGGAATCTGCTGTTTGCTAGGCAAGAGCTGCTCTGGGAGAAAGACCCGACAGTGTGTTATAGAACAAACAATCTTTGGGAAAGGGAGCACTTTGTTCACTTTCCCAAAGATTGATTTTTGTCCTTGCATGGCTGTTTTCGTCAATTCAAAGTTATCTCAAAAAAAAAATTACTAATTTCTATTTACCTAGAAAGTGCGTCACCTGCAAGTTTTTCACATTAATAGATACATCATTGTGTACCTACAGTGAAATAGTAGCAAGTACCAGAAAGAAACAGCAGTCCTCTTCTTTACTATTTACTCTCTTCTTTTTTCTTTTCCTTTCTTATCTCTTCCATTCTTTTTTCCTTTCTTTTCCTTTCTTTTCTCTTTTTCTTCCAATTCCTCATATCCCACACAGTCACATACATTCCATACATCTTTACTTGTTTCAGTCAGATTTTCACTTAGCTGAAAAAAAATGCTTTTCCTTGCTGTCCACTTTCCAAGATGATAGGTAGGCCTGACAATCAAAAAAAAAAGGCCATCCAAAAAAAAAAAAACCCAAACCAAAACAGAAAACCACAATAAACTATATTTATCTTACCCGCTCTGAGAAGAACTCAGAAGGACCTTGAGTCTTTCTTTCCATGGCCCAGACTGCAGTGGGCTGAAGTTGGTGCACGAGAGCTCTGTCATCCAGTCGCGGTGGCAAACCTGACAGTATCAGGTGATTGCGCAAGTATTCTGTGGCCACATTGTGTGAGCTGCAAGGTGAAAGCCAGGGAGTCGTCTGGATGCACCTTATAAGGAAAACAGAGGAGCCCTTCTCCTGCCTCTGCCTGAGAGAGGCAAACCACCTCGAGCCAGGAGGAGGCAAAAAGCTCCGGGGGATCTCAACCCAAGCTATTGATTGTTTCCTTGATAAAAAGAAAGGGGGAGGGGGGAAGATTTTTCACTTTAAAGTTAGGGAGTAGCAAAATTTCAGGAGCGTGGAAATGTAGATGCAGATGGTTACAAATAAAATGGTTCACTTTGTTTTGGGGGGTATAACTAAAACTAGAAATGCTGTTGTAAACTTCATAATAACAACTAACAATAGTATTTTAGCCTTTAGTTTTGCTGCGACGGATTTGCTTTTTAAGCATACAGTACTCTCAATTTCATCTGATGCTTTTACACTAAATATGCCCAATCTTTAAGCAATGCCATAAATTCAGGGAAGATAAAAGACTGTTACTCAGGTGCCTGGTCTTATTTGCGGTAGTAGCTGCATGAGCAACACTCTATGCTTGATATATAGCAGCAGCCACATTGCTGTACCTGTTGTATATTGCATTTAAACGTGCTAACGCCAGCAGCTCTTGGTGTGCTTTGACTGGACACTTACCTGCAGTTGATAGCGCAGAGGGAACAAGCACAGCAGTTTAAAACCCTTCGGCAGAGTTCGGGCTGCGGTGCTGGGCATTCAGGCCGACAGCTCTCAGAGCAGAGCAGAGCCCTGCAGCCTCGCAGGAGCACAGAGCGTATTTCCCGTTCCTGTACAGTCACACGGCTCTAATCGCTTTGTAAACTTAGTGCATGCAATGCGCTGGGCTTGTCTGAAGGCAAAAAGCTGCTTCTGTGATTCATATTTTGGCTTGGTTCACAAACTCCCCGAGATTCGCTTCTCAACGAAATTACAGGAGAACAATGCCGAGTTCAGTCACCAGGAGTGAAGCTCAGCTGCATGCGGGCTCCTTGGCTTTGGCAGCTGAAAATGTGTGACCGACCACCAAGGCCCCTGCGGGAGCGCGAGCGCTGTCACGGCCAGTGAGAACGCCCAGTAACGCTGGGGGCCTACGTATATTGAGAGATGCCTTGGCAACACGCGTACCTCGGGCTAAGAAGGGCCTTCACCCTTTCGTCTCTTGGACTTGCACATGCCTTACAGCCCCGCTCTGTGGGGAAGGTGGGAAAAACAAGACATGAGGAAAAAAAAACAGGCTTCAGTGGATAGGGTTAGGGATATCAGGAAAAAATTTTTCACAGAAAGAGTAGTCTGACGTTGGGATAGGCTGCCCGACAAGGTGGTGGAGTCCCCATCCCTGGGCATGTTTAAGGGTCGTTTAGATGTGGGGTTGAGGGAGATGGTTTAGGGCTGATCTTTGTAGAGTAGGGTTCATGGCTGGACTCGATCCCAGGGGTCCTTTCCAACCTGGATGGTTCTATGATAGTTAGGAGCTAGCATCAACGGAGCGGTAACGCAGCCAGAAACTTGTTAGTACTTGCCCTGCAGGTTTTATATTTTAACAGCAAAATTCAATCAGCAGAAGGTTCACTATGGGTTACAGAAATTGCTGTCCATGCAATGCTAGGTTATTTTGTTGCCTTGCTGGAGTGGGAGAAAAAAAAAAAAGAAATTAGTAAATTTAATTATGATTCATATATGAAGAGAGTGTTTTCTGTCAAAGATCCCAAGCTAGTGAAGTGCTCACATGTCCTGACTCAGAATGGTGCAAGATTGCTTTAAGAAAAGAAGCAAAAAGAATTTAAAAAACCCAAACAAAACAAAACTAAAGCAACAACAAAGCAAGCAAACAAACGAACAAAACAATGGAAAGAATAGGCACAAATAGGATTCAAAAATACTCCAGCAGGCACAGGCGTCACTGAGAATTGGTCTCAACGCAAGACCCGCATGACTCCGCATCTCAAACTGTTCAACAGAACTGCACATCCTGAGTTAGGAGCTGGGGGCCAAGGGGACAGGGGAAAAAGAGACTTACCTGCGCAAATGCAGAGCAGCCTGACCAAAGCAATTAGGATCCAGGTTTTCCTAGAAACCCTCAGGATCTTCAGAGCTGCCAGAACTTTTAACTGGCTTTGTACAGTTTCTTGTACAAATGTGCTGCTGATCTGATGATTTTGGACGCACAGCACTTGCCTATATAGTGCACATTTGTAGCCTTGGAATGCTTGGGGAATGTGGAATTTCCTACCAGTAACATAACCATCTTATCAATCTATGTTATTGGACATAGAAATCTATTTTCTTTTTTATATTTTCCCTCCAATGCAGTTGAGTATAAAAAAAAAAATCCAGAATAAGAGGAAATAAAAAAAAAAATCCCACAAGCCATAGCTCTGTGGATGAAGCACCTGGGCTTTGTGGCCATGGAGCCACGGCTGGCAAGGGGAAGGACAAGTCACAGAAGCAATACAAAACTTTGAACAGGCCCAGCCTGGGAGCACAAGGAGCCGCTCACAGAATTCGATGCATTGGTCTTCGCCTTTCTTATTTTGCTCCCCTGCTTCGAAATGGCTAGCTGAGGCTCCAGGCTTTTCTGCACCAAGGCAGAGTGCTGCAGTTTTGCCCAGAAGTTAGGGGAATTCCTAGAGAAGGGGCTGGGCAGCTGCTCCTCCCTGGGAAGCTGATAGCTTTTCACCTGATGTTCTTAGTATCGGGGACATGGGATGCCCCTGCTGGAAGCTAAAACCAGTCACGCTCCTTCAGAGCTTCACCCACAATCACTGGTTCCCACATTTGCAGAGCTGCTAGCACATTGCTTAAATTCTAGCAAGTTTTGAAACCAGAACGTAACAGCCTTGCACTCATGAACACCATTTAAAAAACCCAACACCTCCTCAGCTCCTTTCTCGAAAACACAAAAGGTGCTTTAAGTATAAATTAAAGAGCAGAAAGTGTTACCGTAGTCATAGTCCTTCTCAGTGGATGAGCTAGAAGCTTGCCCTGCAACAACATCTGTAAGATTTCTCATTAATAAATAAACTGCTAAGAGAAATTCTCTGACATGTGATTAAGATGAAATTGAGCTAAGAACAGGTCTACGTTAAACAAACGCTTCTTTTATAGCAGCTGGGGAGGGGGGGAGGAAGGAACTCTGCCCTATGGAGGTCAGAGCTACCCAGAGGGAGCAAGGGGGCAAGTGGCTTTAACAGGTGTGAATACACCACTGTAACTGTTTCACCTGGAGGCTCCTAAGTGGAGGAATTAATGTCAAGGGGAAAAGACCTTTTTCAATTAAAAAGATAAACATCTCACGCAGAGAGTGCAGATTTTAACGTTTATTATTTTAAAACTCCAATTTCCATTTTTTCCACAAGCAGACTTTCTTTAACAATAGTTTGAGATACTAACTACAGTTAAAAGGAAATATTTTGGCACAAAGCTGTGCCAGAGGAGTAACAGAATAAACAGAATAAATAACCCGCTTTACACATACTGAAGAAAACAAAACCAACATGCAATAAACTCAGTAAAACTCATGCTCTGTACAACAGCTTAGGGTAGTCCTTACTAAATAGCAATCCTGTCATATTAGTGACATACACATATTAGTAAAAGTAGAAACTTTAACAAAATGCTTAATTCAAGCAAACTAGTGATGCAATATGAATCAACTCGGGTTGTTCAACGGTTCCAAAGAAGCCAGAGACAGTGGTGAGTAAGCACACAACAGTGTACAGGGTGCCGACCTCAGCCGAGACGTTGAACCTCATGGTTCCTCAGCCGTGTCTGCTTCAGTTCCCTGCTGGAAACCACGTCATGTGGACATCTTCTTGAGCTTCTGGCTGTTAATGGAGGGAGAGAACATGCGTCAAGAGTGGCCTCAGCCGTGTTCCTCACTCCCGGATGCGGCACCTCCAGAGAGAATAGCTCAAGTAGAAAAAGGGACAGGAGACAGGACTGTCCCCGAGAGGACTCATCTCTGACAGAGACTGAAAGACACCCCTGTTGAGCATCGCCATGGCAAGTGGCTTGCGGGACGTGTAAGAAATGGGCTTTCATACGTGCTCTGTTCTCATCAGCCTAGCAGTATTCAGGTTTTTAGATTCCTACCTCAGGAAAAGAAGATGCTTCTTCACCCAGGCTTCCCTAGGATTTACACAGGCGTGCAGCCCACTGCGGGTGTGGAATCTGGAAAAGAAATAACAATAAAGAGATCAGGAAATCATAAGAAATCCCTGTAAGTATATACTGTGAAGATGCATTTGGTCAAAAATGTGCATCATCATTACTTTGTATAACAAACAATAGCAGCTGGTTTTGTAAATGCCAGTTAGATATGGGATGCTCCACAATCCCTCCAGTATTATATGAACAACAAAACTCCACCACCTAATGAAATTTAATTGCAACAGCTGCCTCAACCTCAGGGATCATTTTTTGCTCAGTAAAGTTGTGCTCAGTTTATTGGAACTACTGAGACAAAAAACTTTACTGGGTGCCAAGAATCATTGGTGAGACTAAGAATAGTTGCTGTCAAGCTACGGTGGCAAATCGACATTTAGAAGGGCTAAAACCTTGTGGGGGAAAAAACCCAAACAGTCCAATCTCTGTGTATTAAGAAAACTTACTGCTTATTGTGACACGTAAGAGGTTTTGGCAGGGGAACCACCTGTGCTGGCTAGTGGCCCTCAGATGGTCTGTGTGCGCACGGCGGATTCCCAAACAGCCCGACTTGTTATTTACACGGGGCTGCCGTCCTCTGAGTTAGTGGTCCCTGTCGGCTAGAGGCTGTATTTTGTTAATAGGAATTATATACAATTCAGCCAGCTAACGTTTTGAAAAAGCAAGAAAAGTCATGCTGGCGATGTTCAAATTGTTGTTTCTGCCCAAACAGCCATCTTAAGGTTAATACATGTCAGAAAACAACAGATGCTCTCAAAGGGTAACTCACATGATCGCATGGATGTCGCAGACTTCGCTGGAGAGCTGCTCAGAGTAACCCTTCAGGGCCCAGCGGGGCAAGCGCACCTTGGTGTAGGACAGGCAGCAGTCCTGGTTGCTCTGTGCTGCAGCGAAGGCAGAGGACACGTTGGGAGCTGCTCGGGGGCTCGCCGATCAGCCCCCTGCCCGCCCAGCTCCCCGCCAGCATGAGAGCAGGACAGCCAGTGTCCCTTGCTGCGCCGGTTCCCACCCCTCTCGCCCTCCTGGTGTGCCCCACCTGCCCATTCACCCTTACCTTCGCCAGTGCCGCAGAGGACCAGCACCAGGAGCCCCACCAGCGAAACCAGGAGCACACCGTGGCTGCTAAAGCTTGCCATGTCCCCTCTGTGCAGCAGCTGGACGCTCGTCGAGTGCTGGGCTGGCTCCTGCCCGTCCTGCCAGCCCTGCTGCACCTCCACCTGCTTATGAAGGGGTGGCGGGCGCCGCGGGAATTCACAGGCGGGCGGGTTCCGCTGTCATCAGCGGGTTTCCCCACGGCAAATTCCATGGTCCGGCCCCAGCGCACCTTCCTGGTGCTATAACTGGAGAGAACAGGGCGCTGGGGAATTTTTTAATTTTTTTTTCTAAAGTAGGTTAGAAGGTTCAGCCAAAAAGAAAAGGAAATAAAAGGCTGTGAGGTAATGGTTCTGTGGGTGAAGCACGTGTATGCTTAGGGCTAGGAGTGTGGGTTGTGAAATGAGGAAAGTCAAACGTAGGTAACTCTCAGTGTTACCTACAGAAACCCTCAGTGTTACCTACAGAAACCGCGTATCCGCTGTGCTTCAGTTGAATAAGCCCGGCCTGGGGCAGAGGGAGGAGGGCTGGCCCCAGCCAGGTCCCTTTCAGTGCCGCCGGGAAGCTGTCTGCAGCGATACTGAGGCGCTACGTTAATATTTGCTGGTTGGCCAACACAGGAGTGCCAGGCCTTCCACAGGGCTGCTTCCGCAGCTCTAGACTGTAGCATTGGTGAGGACACATGAGCGGCGTTGAGTGTGCGCGGAAATGGATTTCTTTAGAGTTTCCTCTGCCATATCTTCCCTGCCTTGCCTTCTGCCAGTTTGATACACATGAGCTATTGCACCTGAAACAGAGTTAGCTTAAAAACAACGTGAA
>NW_009697997.1:224-12653 GCF_000703405.1 Apaloderma vittatum | reverse complement strand
TGTCTGAACGCATCGATGGCCGAGGTGCATCTGAGCGGCCTCGCAGCGTGTGTGCAGAGATGCTTCTTGGAGCCACCGCCGTTGGCCAAGGGATGGGGGCAGAGGCGATAAAGGTGTACGCTGCTTTTTGTAGCTGCTGTATGGATCATAGTGAAATGCCATAGAAATACATAAAGGTCAATGCTGTCGGCACGCAGCGGTCTCTGAACTGTTCTGGGGCCTGTCTGCCAGCGTCAGGCACTGCTACAAACCAGCTAACTAGAACGAGAACTCCTGAAGTGGTGGAAGTTTGGCTTGACAGCTCTTTCCTTTCCATAAAGATGGAAGTAGTCAAACATGAAACATAACAATTTCTAGATTGGCAGGTATCGAGAAGCATCAGGTTGGGAATAAGCAATTATCCATCTTCCCCATCAGTAACTTTTTCTTTTTTTTTTTTTTTTAACTGGCACTGCAGTGTTTTTCGGAGAGAATCTCCTCACTTGAGCTTTGACACCCCTACCTGCTCCTAATTAAGCACGAGCAGTTTGGATTCCAGCACGCTGACACCAGCTGGTTGGTGCTCACGCGTTCACCTGCCCTCAGGCAGTTTTCATCCCGGCTCTGGTCCCCAGTGGAGCCCAAGCTGGTGCTGTGGCTCTTGTACCAACCGCCCTCTCGCTTGCCTACTCCTTTTATCTCATGGTTTCTTTGCTTTAGGAAACTAGGTGGAGATTTAGAACAGAAGCTGAGGAGGGCCTTACCTCCAGGAGCACCGTCCTTTTGTTTGTACTTGGTGTGTACAAAGCTGCTTCTGTTTATTTGCACAAAGTATTTTATAAAAAAAATCAAAAAAGATCAGAAAAGGCTTAATGCAAGAGGCTGAAGAAAGTTGCCTGCTAGGTCCTGATAAGACTCACAACTATATCTTATCAGTCTTTATTTTTACAAGTCCATAGTGCAAACACAAGGCAAAAAAACATACAAAATCAGGGAGGTGCTTCTGCGTTGAAGGGAAGCGATTATTCCCTGCAGACGAGGGGAGGGCTCTGCCCGGAATCTCCTCAGAGGGCCACAGCTGAAGCACAGGAGTCAGCAGCCACAAGTTGCGAGAGGGGAAATTCTCCTCGGACATAGTGAAAAACCTTCCTGACAGTAACGAGGTGAAGCGCTGGGACAGGCTGCCCCGGCGGGGGTGTGAAAGCCCCGTTTGAACACCCTTGGGATACTCCTCCCTCAGGCAGACACGGCCCTCCCCTGAGCATGATCTTACACTCGGGCTCCTTCCCAAGCCCTGGCCAAGCCCAGATTTTTTTTTCTCGTTTTGTCATGTCTTTCTCCTTTTCCCCTTTTAGTTTCTCAACTTATTTGCCTCTTCCTGACTCCTTTGCTGTAACTTTCTCGACTCCCCTCCCTCCTGTTGTCCCTCCTCAGAGCCCCTCGTTACCCTGCTCTCCTGCTCTGTCGCTGCACTCTCAGCAAGACAAAGTGCCGAAACCCAGACCGACAGCTTTCAGCTGCTCCTGTAAGCACGCCTGCAGCAGTGGCAAAACGGGCACTGCTTCTGCAGGATGGCTCGCCTTGATAGGCTACAGCTTCTAGTCACTTCTTCAGGGGTTCAGGTCTAATACTAAACATGAAGGATTTAAAAAAATATATATACCCAAACCATCTCTTACCTACCCTGACATTAGACATTGTCTATATCATCTTTACCTGTCCCCTACGATAAGACGAGAAACATATTGGCAGTTTTTCATTGACTGGCAGCAGTTTACCAAAATTTCCATTTTTATTCATCCTTGCAAAGGGATGTTGCTGTATTACATCTTAGTGCCCTTGCGTGTACTGCTGAAAGTAAAGCATTATGGCAACACCGCTGATCAGCCAGGAGAAGCAGGACCAAGGGCGGAAATTCCCTTCTGTAATTTCCAGTGGTTCAGGACACCTTTCACAGAGCAAAGGGCGGGAGAAGGCACTAGTTTAATGGAGGAAGGCCAAACAGAGATATGATAATTGCATAAAGCCTGATGATTAAATACATAATAAATCCCAAGCATCATAGTTCGACAGGTAACTTGCTCAATACCTCTGGAGCTTTAGAGGCTCTGATGCAATTCAGTGCTTTCACGCAGATCAACATTTGCGTGACTGATAGAAATCTTTATCTAAAGGAAGAAGCCAATTTTCACTAATTGTATGTTGTGCTTCGTAAGGAACGGATCTAGAAACACTATTGAATGACATCGGGTTGATGTAATTATGGACAAATTATATGCCTGCTGGGAGAAACAAACCTCTGATCTATCGAGAGTGCAGGTTATGAGGAGCCCGGTGCATCTCCGTGAACATCCCCACACCCATCCTTGGGCGCTTGCTTCAACATACATGCAGGGGCAGAATAGCTGGTGCTCCGAGGACAGCCTTCTCTCTTCCAAAACTTAACCCTGATAGCAGATTTAAGAAGAGAGTTAAAATCCTCTATGTAGAACGATAGCAGTGGAGAGGAGAATAAGAACTTATTTCATTGTATTTTCTCTCCCCTGCCCAGCCGAGGGGGGCAGTGACAGAGTGGCTTTGATGGGCACCCGCTGTGCAGCCAGGGTCACCCCATCACATCGTCAGAACAAGAAAGAATTAAAAGCTGCCTACCAAGCCAAGCTCTAGATTACATTAGATCTGCTTTATCACAGCTCTGTCGCCCTTCCAATCTGAGTTTCTATGTGCCTTTAGGCATAATAAATGCAACAAAAAAACCATTTTGACTAATACATTTCTGACCGTTACAGTCATCATGAAGTGCCACTTTTCAGAGTATGTTCTGCAAAGCGGGAGAAGAAGGGATCACCTGAGAGGATGCAATATGCGTCTCCTGCAAGGGATCGAGACCACCAAGTGTGGTTTGCAGACAAAAGGGAACCTGCTTACGAAAAGAGGTCATGTGATTGGCTAGGGTCTAACACTCCAGCATCTTCACCAAAAAAAAAAATTGAGAACCCACTGAAACAGAGCCTGGAGCTTCTGGTTTTCTGTAGCCTCCACCTCATTGCCTCTGTGCCTGTCAGTCAGTGCTTCCCCACTGCTGTGCTGGGGCTGAGAGCTTCCCAGAGACATACAGAGCTCAAAGAAGATCTGGGGAAGGAGAGTGTCTGGGGCCAAAACCCCCTGCCTGAGCAGCAACGTGTCTCCCAGTACTAACAAAAGAGGGTTTGCACTTAAATGCTTAATTCAGAAAGAGGAGAAGATGATACTATTACTTGGCAATTATGAAAAGAGTTATATGTGGCATTTTCTGGATTTTAACAACTGGTAGAGAAGAATAAAGGTGGAGAAAAAAAACCTAGCACTTAAACAGTTCATTAGAAGTTCAGTTTTAGGTGGGGTGAAGGTATCTGTGAATTCAGCTGAAACATGGTGAATAGTTTTGTCTAAAAATCAAAAAAGAATAATTTAGAAAACATGAAGCTGCTTTTTTTTCCCCCTCATGTTCTCTGCTTGCACAAGTTGATCTAAAACAAACAAAGCAAACCCTACAAAAAAAAAAACAAACGAGGGGAAAAAAAGAGGAGAGGAGACAAGAAAGAAGAACTAAGTGACATGAAGTAGTAAAAGTTTTAAGTTGGCCAAGAGAACTTACTGACTGAAGGTTTTAGCATTTGATTACTCTGGACTAATTAGCACATGAGTAATACAACTGGCGTTCTGTCCTGGATTACTGGAAGACTGGCTTAAAAATGCCCCTCAACACCTGCTTCTTTGGGATTGCAAAACAAAAACCCAACACGCTGGTTTTTAACAGCCGTCAGTGAACACCACTGAGTGACGACTGAGCCATGGACACCAGCCCTCCCAGCGCAAGCGCTGCAATTGCTTCAGCTTTTCAGCCCCGCACGGCTGCGTTACAGGGACTTTCCCACAGGGAGATCAGCTGCCCAAACCAGCCGGCTTGGACTTCTCTCTATCCAGGAGTTCTGCTCTTTTTCCAAGGAAACCGTCGACCTAAGTCCAACTCTTACAGGTTCTTTTTGTAACACAGCTGACATACTGCCTTTCTTCTCCTCCTATACCCTTAAAACTCCTTTTCTAGACTTTAGTCCTCACCCCTTGATTTTTGCAAGGTGCATTTGGGGGCCCTCACAAGGGCAGCCTTGCCCTACCTCTGCTAAGGAAGCCTCAGCCAGGGTCATTTTCCTCTCTTTCCACAAGGTTCCCCTTGGCTGCTTCAAGCATCTCTGCCTTGTCCTGATTTTCAAAGTCTTTCTCACCACTGTGCTGGCCCAGACAGCTGGAGCGCCCTGCTGGCAAGCCCCTTGGCCGGGGCGTTCAGGAAGGTGAAAGGTGCCGTTCTCAACCACCCAAGACTGCTCACAGGCTCCAGGGCCTCCTGCGAACAAGGGCTTGGTCTGCAAGAGCCAGAGCCGGAGCAGCTGCTCAAACACAAGGTGGTTTAAGCCAAACAATCTGGGCTTGACAGCAATTTGCTGTTCCAAGATGATCTGTGTTTTACAAAAACATCTCTGCCTTCAGTACCTAGACTCAGCCTTCCTCAGATCAGAGATGGGTCCTTTTTCCTTAATGTTTGTGCACAGCCTGGTGCACTGAGCGACCTGGGGACCAAGGCCAGAGCTGCCGGATACGACACCTACACTTTAACTGCTGCCTTTGGAAGGACGCACAGGAAGATGAAGGCACATGGAGGGAAACTTGGAAAAAAAGTATTATTCATGAATGGGACAAAACTTAACACACCACTGGGGGAAAGAAAGAAAAAACAGCCAATTAAAAAAAACAAAACACCAACCCCACAACACCCCAAAATCTTCAAGTCTTTGGTAATTCTATTATCCAAACATCTTCTGAGCTGGCAAGAAATCAAGGAATTAGAAGAATCCAGGACATTCTGAGTCCAAGAATTCTTACTTCCAAGCAAACACTAGCAGCAGGATGCGTTTATTTTAAGCATCTCTCAAATGCCATTAGAAATGTAGCGCTAAGTGGAGCATCCAGCTATGGAGACTTGTCAGAAGTGTGACAAAGGTTCTTCCAGCAGGACTTTACCTGAGCTGTTGCAAGGATTCAGTGTCTCCCACAGTGTCTGTAATGAGATACACCCTGAGGGGGAGAAAAAAAAAAAAAGCGAGGAGGTGCTGAGCTGAAACTTCCTACACACACATTGTGCAAACGCAAATTTGCATCTCTGAACGAGATGGCCATCCATGACGACAGGGCAAAATCTGCCACCAGTGGGAGGTCTGTAGGGTAAGCCAGACAGGGAACACGCCTCGGAAAGTGATCTTTCAACATGGAAAGTTACTTAGAAATCCCTTCAGTGTATTTTTTCCCTCTGGTCTCTCTTTGGCAATCCACAGTAAGCCACTATTAGTCACTAGAAGTATTAACCAATTGAAATGAGATTTCCTTGACCTACATATCATTTCCTTTTTGTTATTTAACTGGAGATGAAGAAAGTATGCAAAGATAGACTAAAGCACAAGCTAAGAGCATGCATTGAATTAGACCGTAGAGCATTGTTACAGAAAATACAAATAGGGTGAAAAATCCAAATAGAGTACAAAAAATTCACCAGATCCATCTTGGAAAGATGGATGGGTTTTGGTGCTGGAATATGCCTGCCACACGCTTCCGTCTGGGACTGGAGTGCCCTCCAGACTCTAAAGGTGAAGCTTAGTAGATCCTTTTCCTCTCTTCCACATTTCCTAAAAACTTGTCGTTTATTCTCTTTTTTCTTTTCTTCTTTTTTTTTTTATATGTGTGTGTTACAGTGTTGGACAATGACTGTACTGAATTAAAACGATGAGATTTTTAATTTCTACCAAATGAAAAAAAAATGAGTTCAGTGAGAGTTAGCACAAGCTCTATACCCAGAGAAAACTTGCCTCATAAAGCTTGGCTCACTGGTCATGCAAAGCTCGTAGCTGTCAGGGGCGTAATCTGTGGTTGGCACTGATGAGAAAACAGGCTGCAGCTTTTAGAGCGTTTGGTGCTTTATGAAAGTGACTGTTTCATTCTTACATGTAGCTCACATCAAGGAAGTATTAAGCAAAATATTCTTACTAGCCACAGAAAATAGACATGTTTCTCTCAACCACAGTCTGCAGAAGTGAAGAGCTCAAATCCAGCTTGTGAACCGCACTGGCAGTTTTAAAGTGATGGTGAAAGATAGCTTTGCAGCCACAACAAAAATCCAACCACTTCCCTCTCACCAGGATCAATCACCCTCCACGTCATCCAGAAATACCGAGCTGCTGTTCCTCCCTGACGGCCTCCATGCCGCTGGGAGAGCTGGCAGACGAAGCAGACGAAGTGTGTGGGGCCGGGGGGAGCCAGAGCCCCAACACCCGCACAGCCAGCACTTGCACAACAGTCAGCTGTGGACCTACGGCAGCCAACCACCACCTACAATTTTACATAAAAGGAAAATTCCCAGAGGATACCACTGACACAGTAGTGGCGCCTGTCCTCTCCTGAGGATGTGGGAGGGAAACGTAAGGAAAACAATAAGAGGTGCAGAAGGTACAACCTGTTCTTCGGTCAGCCCTTCTGCCCTGCTCTAACAGTCACAGAACGGGGACTTTCTCAATACTTTGCTACTGGTACAATTGTAACAGAAATAAATTTGGCTACTAGGGCTAATACCCTGATACCAAGAAGGAGACCATACATAGTTTGTCATCTGCTCAGTCCTGGAAATTTCACCATCTACCCAACTTATTTGCTTGATTGGTTTGTCTTGTTCAAAAGTGGATTTGAACCCTAAAAATCAAAGTTGAAAATGATGAAATTTAATTTTCCAGCATTCTTGGACCTATGAATGAAAGAGGAATATACCACAAAGCTCACAAACAGCTTCAGTTTGAACAATAATTTTTGTAGCAGATCAGCATCAGCAGGTGCCTCCCATCCAGGCTGTTTGCCCGCTCGGCCTCGTGGCTCCTCCGGACCGCGCTGCTTTGCACCCCAGAGCCGGGAGAGGCAGGGTGGTTGTAAAGTAAAAGGAGGGTCTTGCTCAACAAACCCGGTCCTCAGACAACATGAAACACCTACGCTTGGAAACCTACCAAGGCCTCTCGGCAGGTTGTCGCAAGAGAAAAACGAGAGCTGCGGTGCAGGTGGCTGCGATGCGAGTGGGAACAGATTCCTGTAACGCCTTGGCAGCGCTCCCAGGGGGACAGCAGGTGGAAGTTGGATGCTAATTACCCACCTCTCACAGCCTCGGGGGTGTTGACCTGTCACCTATGTTCAATTCAACAACAAAACTGTTACCAAAAGAGGAGAAAATCCAGCCTGTGACTTAAGTTGCAGAAGGCCAAAGCCGCTGAACTTAACTTTCCCTGGGCAGTATCAGGAGATGAAGAGGGCAAAGTGCTCCTTTCAGCCCAGCACCAGCCTGGCGTTGGCGCTGTGCAAGAGGGGACATAAAGCTCCGCAAGGAAAGTAGGCTCTACTGGTCTTTATAAACTTTCACAAAATTTCTGTGCGCTCCGTGCTGTGTTGGCAGCACACAATAGCAAGAGCTCTAGGCTGTGTTTGTGCAAACATCCAAGCTGCCACCACCAAAACGCTGCCTGCAAGAAAAAAGAATTAACCCCGGCCCAGCGGGGCTCGGGCTCAGACTGCAGACAGCAGCTCCTTTCCAAAACGGGCACGTTGTGTGTGAGGAAAGAAGAAGATCTGCTCGTCCATAAATCAAAACGTGAACTCGCCCTGTGAGTCCTCTGGGGTCTGAGGAATCCAACAAAAACGCAGTTTAATCTTCCTGACTGCCTGCAACCTTTTGGTGTGTGGGCTGCGTTTGACCACCAATTGAGAAAAATCTTCAGCATCAGCCACAGTAAATTTCTTTTGTTATTACTCTTTCTTTAAAGAAGTACATTACACGTTCTTCAAAAAGTATAACCCTTCAGTCTGGTTTGCGAAGTCTCTTCTCCCGAGTTAGGCAGGTGTCAAGCTCTGCTGCAGGTGGCTCAAGTTGACCAAGAAATTGCGTGAGCCCATCATAGTTCTACTCTCTTCCACTTGGCATTCAGCTATGAACCAGTGAAAAAGGATGAAATTCTAAGCAGAAATGAGATGGTCTAAAGAGTGTGGAAAGAACAGCTAATAGCAGGTAAAAGAGGATTTGAAAGCAGAAAAAACAAACATCAATCACTGGAAGTTACTTAAATCGTTCTTTCTCGTTATTACATGACAGGAACAACAGAACTGAGGGGGTTTTTCAGTGCCGAGAAGTCTGAGCTGGGTTTTCTCCTCAGTAAGTCAGTGCAGAGCGATGCCGCTCACTGCAGCGGAAGTTCTCTGCGTTTTAGCGAGAGCCCTGAGAACAGCATCGAGTGCGGGTACATGCGGTCTCCTCTCAGATGGGCTCTCACCTCCTGTAGCTGCTGGTTCAGTTAAAACCCAGGAACCAAAACGACTCTGGAATTAGTGTCAGATGGTGCCTGATGGCTGGGGAAGCGCCGGGAGGAATTACCGTGTGCCTCTCATGCATGGCTTTCGCTTACAGGGCAGAAGCTCAGGCGGGTACACGGCAGCGTCCCGCGCAGGGCTGGGGCATTCACAGGCCACTGGTCAGCAGAGGGTACCAGCAATTGGCAGGGATAGCCCTTCTAACGTCACCAGTCCTGCAACTTTGACTGCTGAGGAGGAGGAGGAGGCAGCAAGGCGCCTGTGAAAAGCAGTCCAGGCCGAAGGCAAAGGTCCGGCCTCCCTGGGCAGCACCTCTGACCCTGGGGGACTGTCGCGCGGTTTTCACATCCACGTGTCTCTCCCTAAGGTCACAGTACTATTTTACTGTGTATGAACTAAGAAGCTGCGAGCTGCTTCCTCCTGAAATCGTTGGCTCTTTTACTGCCGTTGACTAATTTATCGTTTTCCTGGGGTACTGGTCACATTCCCAAGTAATTACTATATCCCTCACTCCAGACATGCGTGTTGTGGGACCGAGGTAGGGGTGGATCTAGATTTGTAGGCACAGACCTTCTGTGCAGGTGTTATCCCTTGCTGTTGTCCCACAGCATCTTCTGAAGGTGACTATAGGGCCACCTCCATCTTCAGCAGGACTGTGAGAACCTGCCCAAGCCAAGTAACTGAGAAATCTGCTAACAAACACCAGTCACGAGGAAAGCAGAGCAGAGTGTTTCACTTTTTAAACCCACCAGAATAGCACAAACCTCCATGTATTCAGTGGGGAAACATTTACATTTTAGAACACTGGTACTTGTTCTCCCTCACCTCTGTCATTACCCACACACAGCTACTGTTCCAGCCTTGATACAGACTGCTTTGAGGCACATTGAGTCCTGAGCCACGTACGTTGTCAGGTGGATCCAAAGTTCTCCGCCAACAGGATCATCTCGATTGCTTCTGAGCCAGTCAAGCACCAAAACGTGGTTTGGGTCTTGATATTCTGCTACCTTTGGGCAAGGCCAGGCCAGGATTATCCAGCTGTTCCTTTAAGGGTGCTGAGAGTGGATGCTGAAAGCAAGCCAGCTGGAGAGGTTTTCAAAGGAGGTGTCAGAGCAAGCTGAAATACCAGAAGAACAGGAAAAGCATAAAACCCAGCTAGACGCCAGTAGCCGCGATACACACAGGACAGGCAGAAGGAAGGCTGAAAAAACTAGAAGGGAACCTTCCCTTGGGAGTGAGAAAGGAAGAGCTCCAGCAGACAAGGTATGATAGAGAAGGACCTCAGCAGTCGGAAATCCTGCAGTGACAACGGAAGGTGGGACGAAAGACGAGAGGGGTCGGTGGGGAGCTGGGGGCCGGGTTGGGCTACGTGGGAGAAGAGCCGACACCTCCGGCACTAACCAAGAGCTGATGGCCCCATCGTTGTTTTGCTGCACAGCAGCACCAGGGTGTCCCGCCAGCTCTCCCAAAGTTAAGGAAAAGCCTAGTTTTACAAGACAAATGGACCACGAGGGGTGAGTGAACGGGAACAGATTGGGTGCACGTCCAGCAGAAGCCCCAGCCGGGGTCGGTGGGGCACGGCCGCCAGAGCCCCAGCCAGGCGTTCTTCTGGGTGAAGCTCAAACCAGAAATTGCGGCAGGGCCCTGCCAAGGGCAGCCCCAGGGCCACCGCGGTCTGCCCCGCTCCCCTCCCCAGGAGGAGGGACCCCCAAGCCCCACTGCCTTTGCCTCAGGAGAGCAAACTCGGCAAGAGCTGAAACAGACTGGGGCAGAGAGTGGAGGCTGGCGTGGCAAAAACATGACCTGGCTCGCTCAGAGCTAACTCGTACAGACACTCTTCGTTACAGCACTAGAGATGCTCTTTGTCCCCCTCCTCCTGACACCTTTCTCAGGATCCCAGCACCACATGAGGTGTTCACACAGCACTAGGGTGCTGTGACACCTTAATTAATGTCATGCGAGAGGAGAGCGAGGGGATATTACGGGAATTAAGCAAGCACAATCCTGGGCCAGAACGGGTCCTGCCGCAGCCACGTCTGCTGCAGCAGCAGCAGCAGGGCAGCAGGGGCAGAAATGCTGCTCTCCTGGGGGCTCTGAGCATGGCCAGTTCCTCCCTTTGCTGGGGCCACCGTGTCCTCTGGTGGCCCAGGCTGCGGGGACCACAGAGGGCCACATGGCTGCGGGTGTGTCAGCAGAGAGAGAGACAACTCAAGCGGGACATCGGGCCGTTAGTGAAATCTGTTGTTGTGAAGTTAGAGAAGGCGCAGCATGCTGCTGCCTCACACGTTGCATATCACACCCGACAAGAGGACCCTCTGCCCACCCCTTCTGGAGTGATGCAGGCAACAGGGACAGGAATGGCTGGTTTGGAAGAGATCTTTCTTCAGCTTTTTTGGAGGGAGAACATTGCCTGCAAAACACTTCAATGCTTAAAACTTGTGTCTGAAAAAAAAAAAAAAGTGTTCTCAGGAGGTAACTAGGTAAAAGAGAGCTCCCAAAAGGTAAATTGTACACATTTAAATTCCTGGCATTGCCTGTACTCCATGCAGGAGTGGGGGCTATAGCTCACTGGTTCCTTTGCATGCCCCTCGTTACACCCCTTTTGGCTTCTCTAGGGCTCTACACAGCAGGGTTGCAAAGCTTAATTTATTAAGTCTCAGCTTGAGACAAGAACAGAACCATCTGCTTCATTTCATTTTAGTGCAAACAATTGCTTTGAGTGACCACAAATGCTTTTTACAGATTGAAAATAGGATCTCTGTATCCAGATTGGACTGGTGCCGCTGTGCCCTCCAGCTGAGGGTCTGGCTGACACCCTCTCTGCATTCCTTAGCCACTCTCACCTGTGAGGCACCCGCGTCCCCAGCTCTCCGTGAGAGGAGAGCCGTGCATGTCTCGGAGGGAAGGGGAAAAGCAGCAGCTGTGAACGAGTTACTTGTCGCTCAGCTGGTGCCTGGAGGTGGCCGGGAGTCACCCTGGTGCTGAGTGACATCTCAGCTCAGCTGCCTTCAGGGACCTTGGTCTCGCAGGGCCTTCCTGTGGTCAGCTCGGTCGGTGCAGACGGGCTGACAGTGTCATTTGTCTCCCAGTTACAGATCCTCATGTCACTCTTTACGCACCATCTACAGAGAAACAGCAGACAAGCGTGAGGAATCGTTGATCAAATTAAAGTTATGAAGAAAAATGTTTTCCAGCCGCCAGCCTCTCACGAGCGCTCCTTAGCACTAGAAAAATAAGAATCACTTACACCCCTGTGCTCACATGGGCAGCGTTACCCTCCAGCCACATCACAATCTAAGCTCCTCCTCAGCTCCCAGCTGCAGCTGCCATGGGCAGCTGGAAGCAAGAGAACAGCAACGCCTGGACCTTTCCCACCTTGATCCTCTGCCTCTACGGATTCTTCTACATGATGAAACCCTCGGAACCTTTCCTAATGCCCTATCTAACAGGACCAGTCAAAAACCTGACCATAGATGAGGTATGGTGTTACTTTGCCTTTCCTTTTATAGAGTGCAGCAAAAATAAAAAAGTAAAACTTTAAACAAAGCTTTTAAACAAAGATAAAAACAAAAAAAAAGCACAACTGTAGCCCGCTTTGGCAGGGTACAGTTTGCAGAAGGTGGCACAAATAAAAGATCCATTTGCCTGCTCGACAGTCACACGCAGCTCCAGTGTGGTCATATATTCTATTAATGCCTCCAGTGCAAGAACTTCTCGCTGCAAAGCCACTTAAAACATACGGACTTCCTCACCCCAAGAATAACACCACAGAGCTTTCCCCTCCTCTCCTAGGTCACCAACCAGGTTCTCCCGGTGTGGACGTACTCCTACCTGGCGCTGCTCGTGCCCGTGTTCCTGGTCACCGACTACCTGCGCTACAAGCCCGTGCTGCTCCTCCAGGGCGTCAGCTGCATCGCCACCTGGCTCCTGCTGCTCTTTGCGCCCGGCGTGGCGGCCATGCAGGCCGTGGAGTTCTTCTACGGGATGGTGACGGCCGCCGAGGTCGCCTACTACGCCTACATC
>NW_009697997.1:0-200 GCF_000703405.1 Apaloderma vittatum | reverse complement strand
GGGTGACGAGCTCGTGCGGGAGCGTCCCGCGGGTGGCGGCCCCCGTGGCCGCCGTGCTGGGGCAGCTGCTGGTCTCCCTGGCACACGTCTCCTACTTCTACCTGAACGCCATCACGCTGGCCTCCGTGTCCCTGGCCTTCCTGTGCTCCTTCTTGCTGCCCATGCCCCAGAAGAGCATGTTCTTCCACAGGAAAGAGGCG
>NW_009697996.1:24390-24714 GCF_000703405.1 Apaloderma vittatum | reverse complement strand
CAGTGTCAAATGCCTTGCTGATATCTAGATATACCACATCCACCTTGATTATAACAGAGCAACAAGTGCCCAGTCTGTCACTTGTACCTCCAAAAATCACAGATCAGTTAAAAAAAAAAAAAAGCATTTTACCTCCCACATTGAAGAGGTTGTTTGTTCATTAACATCTAGAGAAAAGCAAATCTACTCTGGGATGTCATAAATGGTAAGAAAACAATGCCCTGGCTCCCTACAATCAGTGCCAAAGCTCTTCTTGATGAAGTGGGGTCAGGCTTTACCCTAGAGATATAATATCTCAGGGTAGACTGGAAGCCTACAGGAACA
>NW_009697996.1:0-24041 GCF_000703405.1 Apaloderma vittatum | reverse complement strand
CCTCATTCACCAGAGGGCCTACATTGCCTCTAGTGTTAGTTTTGTCAGCAATGTATATGAAGAAGCCCTTTCTGTTGTCCGTGACCTCCCTCGCAAGGTTGAATTCCAAGGAGGCCTTAGCTTATCTAATTGCCTCCCTATATTCTCTTACAGCAGTCCTATACTCCACCCAAGTGGCCAGCCTTTCGTTCCACAACTTATATACCCTCCCCTTCCACCTGAATCTGCCCAGCAGATCCCTGGTTAACCATGCAGGTCTCCTGGATCTCTTCCTTGATTTCCTACCTGTTGGGATGCACTGATCCTGAGCCTGGAAGAAGTGGTCCTTGAATACTGACCAACTCTCTTGGGCCCCTTTACCTTCCAGTTCCCTGTCCCATGGGGTTTCCCCTAGCAATTCCTTGAAAATGCTGAAGTTGGCCCTGCTGAAGTCCAGCGTTGCGATCCTGCTTGGTATTCTGTTCCTACCACACAAGATCCTGAATTCTACCATCCCACAGTCACTGCAGCCAAGATTGCCCTCAACCTTCACTGCTTCAACCAGACCTTTCTTGTTGGTGAGCACAAGGTCCAGCAGTGTTCCTCTCCTGGTCGGTTCATTCACCGTTTTCATCAAGAAATTATCACTGATGAACTGGAGGAACCTCCTGGGCTGAGGATGGATGGCTGTGTAGCCCTTCCAGCAAATATCCAGGTAGTTGAAATCCCCCATGAGAACCAGGGCCTGTGATCAAGAGGCTGCTGTCAGCTGCCTGTAGAAGGCCTCATCAACTTTCTCCTCCTGATCAGGTGGTCTGTAATAGACACCCACCACAGTATCACCTATGCTAGCCTATGCTCCCCTTACTAAAAATCAACAGGATCTGTTAAGACACTAAACAGAGAAAGATCCATATATTAACACTTCTCTTGCCTCTGATTACTATGAAAATAGTTATTTTTATCCAAATGTGTTGCAGTACATCATCATACTTGGTCTTAGTCTTCTCAGCAGGTACATGTGTGAGAAAAAAATCAAGTTGTGGATGGTCTAAAAACTTTCCAGTACTTTTGAATGCATTTTAAAGAGATATATTGGTCCGAAGCAATAATAAATGTATTTTCCTATTCCCCTTCTAGGAAAACATATAGTCCTTAAGGGAAATGGTGTCTAATTATCAGATGGTAGAGCTTCCACCCTCCTGAAAATACAGGATTTATTTCCCAGGCATACTAAGTTTTCATCTGCCACCTCATTCAGATTGATTAAAAGAAAAAAAAAAGAAAAAGAGACTAATTTCAATTACTATTGGTAGCTGTCATTTTGCTTTTTTAGTACTAGTGAGCTCTTCAGCTTATGCTCAGAAGTTGAAAACTTAGCTTATACCTGTGGAGATCTATACACATCAGTTATGCACTTGTTTTGGATATAAATTGTATGGATTTATTCTCCATAGTGAAGAGTTCAAAACCGTGAAAAATAATAATCTAAAAAACCATGAAAAGAAGAGACTGAGAAAGGATTTCCATAGATTGTCCAATTCCTACTCTGACCCTGTGGAAGAACAACCCACTATTAACTATTTCAGGAGAAAATAAAGCTGTTTCTTTTAGCCTGAGGCAGGAGATTTCCTTTAACTAGGAGTTATAACAGAGCTTTAGGTCCTGGGACAGAGCAGGGTTATATGCAGAAACTTAAGAAATTGAGTAAGTCAGTCTTAGGTGGATAGGTAATTGCTGCCCTTGGGAGAGAGCTGCCTGCAGCGAGGTGTCTCTTCCTTCTGAGCTTTGCCAGTGTGCTGTTTGCGGTGCCCTGCCGAAGTCCTATCACTTGACACCACCTTCATGGTCTATTTAGCCAAAGATCTTGAGATATGTACTGTGGACTTTTACACCCTCCTCCATCTCTGCTACCGTCATCATATATCACAGGATATGGCAGCTGAAATGGAATTTCTAATATATCTTATGGTGCAGTAGAGACATCTAGTGACCATTTGTGTTATTAAAATGCAAAAGGTGAATGGAAGAAGGCGAAAGACCTATCTATTCCAAGCCCTTGAAATATCCTTCTAGTGATTTCCCTAAATCCCTTGAAAAAATTATTTTGTCAGTTCTATGCAACCGGTAATACACAGGATAGAAAACAGTTATCACTGACTGGAAGTCAGTCATCACTGACTTCCAGGCTTCCAGAGCCTCTTTACTCCCTTCCCCAGGTGTCTTCAAAAGTCTTGGGTACAGTTGTTGTACAGTTGTACAGTTGGGTACAGTTTAGTGACTAAATGTCAGTACAAATCCCTTCCTTGTATTATTTTGCTGAATAACCTGCCTCAGAACACCTTTGCTGCAAAGTCAGGCAGCAAATGTCTTTTTTCAACTGAATCATTACCTGCCTGCTAAGGAAAGTAGAGGATGGTGGAACTAGAAGGGGAAGGGCATTGGAACTGGGAGGAGGTTGGAACTAGATGATATTTAAGGTCCCTTCCAACTCAAAGCATTCTGATTCTATGATTCTACGTTGCTTTGGACAGAAATGCTTTAATACTGAGGTCTTTTGCTTGTTCATTTTGGTGCCTTGCCAGAAGTTTCCTTTCCACAGAGGAAGAACGTCCTGAATCATGAACTTGAACTAGGCTGCTCGTGATGAGCCAGAGCTACTAAAAATGCCCTCAGCAAGTGAATTCTTCCATTCCCTACAGCCTGCTCAAGGATGGCATGATGTCAAATGCAAACTCATCTGCAATTGCCCTACTGCATGAACCACGTCACAACAGTTCTAGGCGATGATGTGCTATTACACAGGACAAATAAGGTCACATAATTGCTACAAGCACTGAGCAGAGCTTGTGGTCTTGTGCAGTGTGTAGCACCTGGAGAAGGAGCACGGTGGCACAGCGGTTTTTGTGTGATGCAGGGCAGTGTGGTAACAGGCTGAAGAGGCCTGTGGGATGCAGTTTTACCGACAAATATACAGTGTGCATTCATCCAGGTGCCTCCAGACTGGTCGTCCTCAGATGGTGCAGACATGCCTACAGCATTAGCAGGCAGCTGGATGTCTGGCCTGGGGGCGAGGGCATATTCTCTGCACTGTTAATATAGATTTTGAAATCTTACTGTGTGTTACCATGGCATTAAATAGGAATATGTGTTTAATTTACACATATATTAAGTGTGTATAGATACCTATTCAGGCACATGTACAACGATTTCTGAAGATCCTTCAAACAAAAGGTAGCTGCATTATGTCCCAGTGCTGTTGTTAAGCTGGCCCCATAGCATACATATATTTCACAGAATCACAGAACTGTTGAGGCTGGAAAAGACCTCTGAGATCATCAAGTCCAGCCTGTGACCCAACACCACCACATTGGCCAGACCACGGCACTAAGTGCCACATCCAGCCTCTCCTTAAACAGCTCCAGGGACGGTGACTCCACCACTTGGCTGGATGTTCAGTTTCTTCTTTTTGTCTTTGAAATGACTGGGTTTCTGCCTTTTTTTTTTTTCTTCTTTTGCCCTTCTGGGAAATAATCTCTATGATTATCATTGTTTTTCTGGTTTGAACTTGACAGTTTTCAGCAAGTCTTCCAGTATGGCTGAGTAGTTTATATTTACTCCAAATCATTGCAGTAGGATAAAAAAAAAGAAGTCACTGCGCTTTGTCTCAACCTTTCCTCTTTGTCTGCTCAAACTATATGGTTTGGTGGGCTGCATAAAGAGCTTGGCCTTAGCAGGGAAGACAAACAGCAGCAAACCATCTTGCCTCAAACTTTTTCCTAGAAGAAGAGGGCATTACACAGAACGTTTTTGTCACCAGGATTGTGCATTGAGCTCTTGAAAGAGCTTAATGATAAAAGCTGAAAAAAACATGGCGGGTCTCAAGAGGGCGAAATATCACACTTGATTTACCACCATGATAATTACATTGACTTCATCTTGAACTAACACCTCTACTATGGGGGGAAAAAAAGCAAACCATGTAGTATGCCTTTAATGAGAACATTTGATGACCAACACGCAGAGCACTCATGTATCAGACTTAGCCCTGGTTTAATTCTGAGCTTAATAATGCCCCTGGGATGTGAGGATTAGCATGTAGTCTAGAGCTGCTTGAAGAGCAGAAATTCCCCTGAGAGAAGAATTCAAAGTTTCGGCACCATTTTAAGTTACCATAAAACCAAAAAAGAAAAAAAAAAATTATGTGGAGGAAAATCTTAAGGAAAAAGAAAGTTAGCCTAATAGCAACATTTAGTGTTACATCCAACTTTAAAAATTAATTTCATTCAGCATGAAATAAATTTTTAAAAATAATTAAAAAATAAGAAGAAAAATCCCCCAAATCTTGAAATTAGATGTTTCAGCTACGTCAGATATTCCCTCTATTCCTCCCTTCACTATTGTTTCCTGGTTTCAACCCTGAACTAACAAAGTTGAGGACAAGTGATCTGATAATCACAAACTACAGCAATCTAATAATCACAATCAGAGTTTTCTAATGAAATACATTTTAGTGTCCCGTTGGTTTGAGGCAGATATGTACATACTTGACATGTTGCCAGCTCAGGTTCCAAATTAAAATTATGGGCTGAGGGTCACAATTTATGAGAAAGTTGATAAATATACAGCTATATTCTTTTTAACAGAACACACGTCAACAGAAGGGGCTAAGAATTGAGAACTGTTTATCAAAAGCTGCAACGTGAGAATTTATATTTGAAAAAAAAAAAAGAGGTACTTAGTTTCCTTCCGTTTTGCAGACATCTAAACATTTCTTTTGACCTAATGTGGTGTGATGGGTGGGGGGAGGTCAGAGAGGATGTCATACAGGGTACTACTTCTTCAATGAGTCCATTTTGATTACAGATCTGAAAGGATCTTTTCAAGATGGCAAATGAGGTGGTTTATGCAAAGGTATTGGCCAAGGACAGAGTGCATTTTACTTCACGACCTTCAAATACAGGTAAAAACCGATCATCTTAATATTACTTACTTTTCCTTTGCTCAGTAACAAGTTCTTAAAACTCTCATTCGTTCTTAAATTGAAGCATTCATAAGAAGCTGAAGTCATCTTGAAAGCTTTTATATAACTATTAATATCTACCTCTGTTATTATATATCTGTCCAATTGGTAAATATATGTTTAACAATAGAAGGAATACTGAATTCTAGCAAAAGTAAAGAATTGCCTTTAAAATCCTGTTCGGGATTTGAAATATGCTGATTCTTAAACACACTAATGATCAGACATTGAAGGTATTAATACAGATTACTGGAAATTCACTGGCAGCTACAGTGCACTGATGATACTGAATGGACTTGTCTCTTCTGCAGTACATTTACATTTTATATTTGAATTTGTTTAATTTTCTTAGACACTGGAAATATTTTTAAATTGTAAAATGATAGATCTGTTTATCTTTCTCTCTCGTTCTCTCTCTCTTTCTCCTTTTCTTTCTCTCTTTCTCTCTCTCCCTTTTTCCCATTTTTTCTCTTCTGAAAATTTTATGCTGAGAATACAAGTCTGTATTTCTGTAATTTTGAAAACTTAGTCCTACAATTTGTGTATGACCTACTGATGTCTTCAGCTATAAAACTGTATTCCTTTAAAAATTTATTTTCAAGAAATAAAATGCAAAAGGTAGCCATTAGTAGGAATTAACTGGTGTTTTTCAAACAAAACTATCAAGTTTTATCTTTTAGATTCTGATCAAAAAATAGATATTTGCTAGTTATAAGACAATTAAGCATGGAAAATTTATTTGTGACCTCTGTGACTCAGAGGTCACAGTATGAAAGAAAAATGTGTCCTGAATATGCTAGCAAAGCAACATTTATTCTGTAAAAATAAGTTTTGTAGATGCACTCCTTGGGACACAGTACTGAAGGCATCTGTACAGGTATGATGTCTTTGTCTTTCATAAGTTTAACTCAGTTTGCCCCTTAGGTTCTGTGATCAGTTCACTGTAGAAGAGCTACATTGCCAGGACAATCTTTGGTACCCCAGTGCAGACCTACGCCATAAGTACTTATTGGAGATGCACACACACGCCCGTTAAAACTATCTGTACAGTGTTTCAAAATTTAAGAGTACAAAAATCTGGTCCATCTAACTTTTTTGATTCCTCACCTGAGACTCTCCTTTAACTTTTCTGTTACATTTTATAGTTTAAGTGCATGCAGCTCTTAATACACTTCCGTGAATTATGACTAGAAATTGCTGTTGTAAGTTATCCTGAGAACCCTCTAACCCAATAACATACTTGTGAAAATTGCCGGTATGAGGTGCTTGGAAAGACAGTGTCTAAAAAAATGTCGATAGCCAATTATGAGCCTAATTAAGTAACTAAACTTCAGGCAAAATGTTCTTTTTGCTCTTTAGAGTATGACTGCGTAGTGTTTACCCTCTCATAAGCTTTCTGAAAAAATCTTTTCAATTGCAATACCTATATTCTTAAAACTTCTGTGAATCTTGCATCCCTTCTGGTGTCCTAATAAATGCTTTGCTTTAATAATCTACCTAAAACAATCAATTCTAGACACTCATTCTAATATCTTACATGAAGAAATACTTTAAATCAATCTTGAATTTATCACCTATTAAGAGCATCAGCGTATCCTAGTGAGGTATAGTGAAAAAAACCACATACCTATATATTTTTTGTGAGTGCTCTTATATATATATATATATATAAATTTCCATTACACATTTTTAAAACCTCTATCTTCAATTTCTACATGTGCTCCATTCC
Source organism: Apaloderma vittatum (assembly GCF_000703405.1). Taxonomy (NCBI): domain Eukaryota; kingdom Metazoa; phylum Chordata; class Aves; order Trogoniformes; family Trogonidae; genus Apaloderma; species Apaloderma vittatum. Next base: position 17,310 of record NW_009697996.1, on the reverse strand, counting down.
TTTCATATTTGAGAGCACGAATGCAGGAAACTGTGGTCCTCACCTTCTGCCAAGCACTGTTAACTGTTCTGACGCCTTGTGTACTGCGCAAGAAAGATGCCTCATTCAACACAACAGGGATTTGATAATGCTTAGTGCTAAAAATTACTGAGATTCAACATTTTTCATAAGTTTCAGGCAGATCTCAGCATCTCTGGCACCCTTAGGAGATTGCTTTTCTTCAGGCAAAATCTTGGTATTTGCCACGCTTCAGAGCAGTTGACTTGGCTATTGCCCACCTGCCTGAAAAAGCTCAAAGGAAGCAGTTGCTGACCTACTCCATGGATGTTTTACGTTAGACCATTGATACAGCAAGACTTGGAAAAGCTAAAGTTACTCTTGTGAGACAGGAATGATAGCGTAGGCCCCGCCTCTGAGTATTTTTTCTGAGTTACAGACTTCAATCTTTGTGATGGCTTACCTGATTACAAAGCTCTGAGTTTGGCCTGCTTCCCCATGGCCACCATGCCTGTCCCCTGGCTAGTCCCCCACTGCTTCTCTCTCTTCAGCCTCCTTTCACTTCCTTGAGTTTTCGCATGTAGTGGATAGAGCTTTTAATCTCCACGTTGATGGACTTGTCCTAATTTTGCACTTGTAAAGTTTGCATTTGCTCATCTTCCCCATGGCCCTTCAGAGAAAAATCTGTTTGGTTTCTCTCCTAAGAAAAATCTCATCTTATTTCATACACTATCAGCAAGCAAATCTGATGTAAGTAGCTCCTGGGAAATGAGGCAAAATATGCAAAGCAGGCAGCCTACAAGGCAGTGTGTTGCAGTTGATATAAAAATACACCATCCTTGCTTCCTTCCTTCCTTCCTTCCACTGCCACACCTACTGAAAAGTGTTGGGGTCAGTCAGGCATGTCCCGTCACCCTCCGACTCTGGCAATTCATCTGTGGATTTAATATCGCAAGACAGAGCAGAAACTATGTCACAGGGCAGTTCACCACCTCATTACACCTACAGTCATCTTTCTACTTGCATCTCATCTCATCTGCTTTTCTGATTGTACCATATCGCTGATTTGGGCCAACAGTCCTGTAGATATCCTCTGGGGAGTGAGATCTATTCTAGGAGTACCTTTAAGTATACCAGTGGGAAAGCACTGCCTGCAGGGATGCATCTTGATATCAAGTACCTAAACAACAACTTTGTTTTCCTTGAGCTTCACATCTAGCACTGGCTGCTGAACTAAACACCCAAAGGAGAAGCTGCTTCTACAGTGATAGTGAAAGAGATCTGTTATGCAGATGGCAAGTGTGGAGCATCCATGCATAATAAGCAAAGATAAGGAGAGCAATGCTTATTAGCTCTTGGTGTTAAAGCAAAGCCATCTCAGCAAACCACCCAGTTTCTTGGGAAAAATGAAAGGCTGTTGCTGAAAATCCTGTTTCCAATTCCTTTTCCAGCCCAAGTTACATTATTGTTAGGAAATCTGCCCAGGTGATCAGCACTCCTGATAGCGCAGCAGATGGGAATTCTCCCCTGTTGAGGCTGGGAAGGCAGGGAATGTGCAATTTGCTGGGCAGTCCCAGTAAACCGGGGAAACCTGGCTGGGGAAACCCACCCCACAACAATTTTTATGCTGTCTGTTCATTGTAAAAAACTTGTAATGCATGGTGAAAGCATTTTTTTTTAACGATTGCAACTGTGTCACAACCATGCTAGTGGTTACCAGGGCATATGACTGACCAACAGATATAGAATGGAGAGATTTCCAGCAGTCCCAGGTAGATGCCCTGATGTCACATTTGAAAACCTAAAGTGAGACGCCGCTATAGGAAGTGCTGCACTGCCTGCCACAGGCTCCATGCATAAGAGGGCAATCCTTTTGCCCTTGCAAGGCAAGTTTCACAGTAATAGAAAAGCCATGGTTTATTTTGCCTGAATGTCCTCTGTCTCCAGACAGCTTTCAGTGCAGCCGTGTCTTGGCCTGGTATAATTTACTGTCTTGATCTGGTATAATTTACGTAGGCAAATGTCTCCAAGCAGTCTGGAGATGCCAGGTATTTTTTGGAGGGAATGGGTGCATACACTGAGGAATGAGCATGTCACCAAGACTCCTTCCTGATGCATGTAAAGGCGGTCAGATCAAATGTAAGGATAGAGGAGGTTTGGGTTTTTTTCACAAAATAAATCATAAAACCAGTAGAACAAGGATGATCTTGGAAGATCTTTATCCTAACAACAAAAGGGAAAAAGTCAGGAAGGAGCATGGCAGGTAACACTTGGAAAAAAACAGGGAAAAAAGCAGTGACTGAGGAAAGATCAGTTGTTCCCTGTGGTTTCTAGACCTCACTACAACAATCAGCACGAACCTTCACAGGGAGAGAAAGATCTGCTCCGTTGCCATGGTTTGTGAAATGGGGACTTCCAAGCCCGGAGGAATGGGTGGCTCAACTCACCAGAGCTGAAGGCTGCTGTAATTTGAGCGGTCATACCAGCTCTGCATCAAATATGGAAAGCTTCACTTGGAAATAGTTCTTGCTCATGGAAACCCTGTGTCCAAGGCACTGATGTTAAAGGAAAGAAGGCCTCCTCTGCTGGTCAATGAGAATGGTCATAAATTAGCAAGGTAATAAAGATTCAGTTACGTGTATTGTTAAGTCTTCTCTCACAGAGCTGGTGCCTACTAACCATTGATTAAAACCTCATTTAAATGAGGAAATGAAAAATGAACTTGAGGAAGTGGATGAAATGAAAATAATGTGATTATATTTTGCATAATGTTTTATATTTGTTGGCTTGCTTTGGAATGTTAAAAATTACATTTAATTCATTAGTGATTGGAAAATAGCACAGCATGCACATGCATAGCTTTGTTCCAAGAGGAATGTTGTTCCATTTTTTGAAAAAAGAAACAGTAGAAAACAGGCTTGATTTGTACCCATGTACAAGATCTGAATTCACTAGGAAGAAAATGTTTATTGAGAAGTAAACCCCAAAAAAATTATGTTAGGCCAAAAAATTGCCAATCTGCTTAAAGATTGGCAGAATGTATATATATGTGTGTGTGTATAAGATATGGAATAATAAGAAAAAAATAGAATTGATAATAGAGTAGTTCAGTGTATGATAGCTTGTAGTCACCTGGAGGTTTTATTTTCATTTTCTAAAATTTAATAGCTGAATAACATTTTTTTAAAAATTTCTTTGGAAAACTGCACAGCAGGATGATTCTTTGCATGAACTCTTCTAGTAATTTCTTTTTGGCACATTCATTCAACAACATATACAAGTCTTACATAGCAAAGAAAAAATCCTGAAAACAACTTCTCCCTTGTGTTCTTGCTCTTTCCACTTTCTCTGAGGTTAGATGCTACAGGGTGTTGGACTCAATGAGAATTGCAAGGGCTGGCCTCGAGCAGGTTCTGTAACTTTAGCACTTCTCTTTAGTCTCTACAGATGATCCAATCACATATGCTGAGGTGAATGTGAGACTGAAATCTGACAGATCCGACGACACACCCAAGACTATGCATACAGGTACTGCAGTATTTCACATTTTCTCATTATAATGATTTCATCCTCTGCAAACAGCGGAGGAGCTGCTTAGGGCTAGGTGCCCAAAGAGATGCTATTATAATCTTGGCAAATTAAAAGACCTTCAGAACCTTTCTCAGCTGCTGCTGCTTTTCCCTGGGGGGTGCCCAGAGGCTGCTCGTGACAGTGTTTGCAAGATCAGCAGGTAGAGCCACAGGCCCGTGGGTTTGCTCTAGGCTGAACTTTTCATGCCTCAGCCCCAGCTAAGCCTGTGAGGATTCATGGCTTCCGTGTCCTTTGCCTTTGGGGCTCATTCTAGCGAGCTTTTGGCTTCTGTCTGTGCTGTGGTATGTATTGCACCTGGGAACAAAGGGTGGCCCCAGGCCTGTTGGTGCAGAAGGATTTGTGTCCATGTTCCTGAGTGCAAGCCATGCAGCAGCAGAAGCAGCTGCTTTGGCACAGTGTAACCCCTGGCTGGTTACCTCCTTTGGGCCCCCTGAGACATTTATGGCTGCAGCATTCTGGTTCAGAGATGCCTGAATTTAAAAGGCTGTGCTGCACTTCGCCAAAGTACCTCTTTTTTTTTCCTTCTTTCTTTTTTTTTTTTTATTTAAAGCATGGCACAGAAAACATTGCAATATGCTGCTGGAAATACAGGGAAACAAAGGGGTCTCAGTCAGACCATGGGAACGTCCACTGGGGATGCTGCCAGAGATCAGTTCTAAGCAGAGGGAGTACAATTTGACATTGTCCGTATCTGTACTGTGGGAAAGGAATGGTTCTCTGAAATACGACCAGTTTTCTTCTGAGAAGGGACCAGATAGTTCATCCCAGAAAAATGCCAGAAGAAAATGAACATGCGCCAGGCAGGCAGTGTGGTCCCCTGGAGTACCAGGACCTGGTAGCAGGACAAACTGCCACTCCATGCTTCTAGTGAGTTAGATTCACACAAAACACAGCAACTCCCCACCCATTCAGCAGTCAAATAATTTTTCAGGGTATGGGACAGTATCACTTTCCATCTTTGCTGGTGGTGATTTCAATCCATTTTTGCCTGCTTCCCACTCCTGAAGGGTGCTCAGAACATGTGGTTAAAATTCATTTCACAGTGGGGGCACTTGCAAACTCTTCTGTTCTTAGCAATGATTTCCATGTACTGTTTTTTATTTCCAAATGAATTTAGGGTGAATTAACAGCTCATCAATGGTACTTAAAGTATTAAACTACAAAAGTATTAAAGAAATTAGTTACTTATAGAAAGTGATAGCTAGAAAGCAAAAATTAGATTTTGAATAGTTATTGGACAAGTTCAGATAAATTGTGTCTATCTTTTCTTAAGTGAAAATTCTAAGATACATTAAACTATTTTCTCAAACTGCGTAACCAGCCATGAAAGTAAATTTTGTTCTACAAAGTGAAATAATATATTGCACATGAGTTTTAACTCTTCTGTGCGAGGTAAAAGAGAAAAAATTGGATTTGTGTGTGATGCATAGGAACAATTAAGATATTTATAGAAAAATGTTAGCTGCAAAAAATGTTTGTGAGAACAAATATTTCCATTGGTGGGTTAATTTGGCCTTACCACATGAAAAACGAAAATGAAATCTTCAGATGACCTTTCTCATCAGAAGTGGCGTTTGGGCAGACAAGAGTGGGCCAAGTGGAGATCTCGGTTCTGCTGTTACAAAGTCAAAAACAATTTACTGGCTTCATTTAAATGCCCTCTGATTATACGCCAGTGAAACCAGGATTGGACTGCAGCATGAAAAGTATTATCAATAATGCAGTTTTGATATATCACTATTGGCCCATCTGTTTGTTTGCTGCCTTTTTATACCTCAGTCCTCACTTCTTCCCTTCCTTACTCTAATTCTACCCACACTGTCCTTATGTCCAGGTTTCCACAGTTTTCTTCAGGAAATATAAAAATCCATATATGCTATACATATGGATAAATGCTATATGTGAGCCCTGTCCCTTCACATGCTTCACTGAAACCTCTTCAAAACCAGACAAGAGAGGTGATTGTTCTTTTAGATTGTTGCTTGCTTTTTTTACCATACAGACCAGCCTGAAATGTAGTAAGGAATGGGAATCAAAAGAACACAATGTTCTGAGACAGCGTTACTCTCAGAGCAGAAAATTATGGAGGCAGGGATGTAGTGACTAATTAAACACGTGTTTATTCGTTGTGCTTTAAACAGATGATTATCTGGAAAAAGGGCTTCCAGAATTTCAAATTACCTATAAAACATTTTTTTAAAGTCTGAATGTGAACATCAAGGTTTCCTTGTTGGGTCTTCAGCTGCGTGACCTCAGAAAAAGAACCCGTGATAGCGTGGCCATTGCAAGCTATTCTCCAAGGGACGGGCAGGGTGTGTTCCAGAGCGAGAAGCAGTGGCATTGCAGGCAAACTGCCTGGCAAGGTGCTGGCACCAGCAGTGTTGTCAAAGCTGTGCACTGCTAGAGGAGGTGAGAAGACACATTTTTAGGTACCTTCCCAACAGCTATGATGATAAAAACTAGGATGGGTCAAGAAAAGGGTTCTTCTGACCCCGAGAATGTGGGTTTATATACATATATACATATATACACAGGTTTATATACACATAAACCTATACACTTATATAAATACATAAAGTTTTTTTTAACTTAGTAACTAAACCCACAGCTTTCCAGTTTTCAGACATCTGTTTTTTGGTTAAGAAAACAATTTCTAAATCACGATTTAGCTTCTGCAGATACATTTACCTGGAAAAAACTCCAGAAAGTTTTCAGTTGCACCTGCAGCACACACCAGATATCCTTGCTCTTCACTTTCCACAGACGCTAGATCTATAGCACACAGTGTTAACACTTTACTGCTGAAGGTCTAGCTACAGTGATTTTGCATGCTTCCATAGCTCAGAACAAAAGCTGACTTGCTTTTTGGCTGTGGTGAGACCCCTCTCTCTTGTCTCTTTGGCAGTGACCTGCTTGAAGAACTCTCCCTGGTGTTATGTTGTTGCCACCTTGTACTTCACTGCAATAATTCTGCTCCTCACTGTCATCCTCTTGGCAATGAAATGTCACCAGAATGCCTGAGATGGACCCTGACGACCTGCTGATGTACAGGGTAAGCCATTTTTAGCTGTGTATGTATTTGCATACAGAACATTTGCATCTATCAGAGGCAGCGCAAGGAAACAAAACCATATGCTAAAGCCACAAATTCAACCAGCCAGCAATTCACAGCACACCAGATAACATCTAGCTCCCTCCCACCACTGATGCACACTACACTTAATGGAGCACATTTGAATACCCTGCAGCTTTGGGAGAACCACCTGCCAGAGCAAGTATTGGGTTGTGCTGCATTTACTCCCAGAAAATTCATCACTTATTCATAAGTGTCTCCCACCTGTGAAGTGAAATAACCCCACAAGCCTGCCATAACATGAAACATGGCTGGGTGCAGCTGAAGGTGATTCCCAGAACCACTATCCAGGTGAGGACTGACAGTGATGTGGGGAAGTGACAGGAGAGAAGCCAGCTGTGTTGTTCAGTCTGGGATTTGAAGGAAGTCAGGAGAACAGTTGTCTGATTTGGTCTAGGAAAGGCAGGGAACAGCTCTCCAGAGAAAACCTTCCCACAAACAACTAGTAGTTCTTGTAGAGCTACAAAGTGTGTTTAGTTGTTCTTCCAGGTTGCTCTACCTGGAAACTGTCACTGGCCACGCTGAAGAGACCATGTCCCAACCTGTGCCAGAAACAGTGCCCCTGTCATTAAGCGGCTCAATAGTCACACCTGCGTGACCATGCCTCCATCCTGAGATACACACATCTTGTGTGCCATGGTCCTCACCATGTACAAGTGCCATCTCTTTACTCATAGGACACTGACAGCAGGTTGAATTTCAGTGAGATATTCTACTCGTATCAGCATTTGTCTTTTTTATTTCCAGATATCTCGTCACAGGAAGGCTCTGCTTTTTCAACAAAACAAGACATAATGCTTGTTTACTTTTACATTATTTTCTCTGGAGAGACCTGTATGAAAGAACACATGCCATCAGTTTGAACACTCCTCAGTTTTGTCTTCCAGAATCTCCATTAAACCTCTAACCTCTTCACATATGGGCAAAATATGTATCGCAGTCTCATAGAGCGGTTTGGCTTGGAAGGGACCTTAAAGATCATCGAGTTCCAATCCCCCTGCCATGGGCAGGGAAACCTCCCACTAGATCAGGTTGCTCAAAGCCCCATCCAAACCTGACCTTGAACATCTCCAGGGAGGGAGCATCCACAATGTCTCTGGGCAATATCATTACTTTTATTTGGAATTTGCTTAATCCTGTAATACCAGCAACCACTCAATTATATCAGTGGGTGTACCAAGCATGGGCTCAAGCTGCTGCATCAGAAGTTGGCTCTAGGCCTTCTCTAGACAACACAAATAATCAGGTAGACCAGTTTGAGATACTGCTTTTAATTCACATCTGACTTGATTTGGCAGTAATTTGCAATTTAGATAAGCTTTTAGATTCTATATATGCAAATGCAAAAGTTCATGGCTAAAACAGAGAATGTGAAAGGTTGTGATGAACTTTTTTTATGAAGCCCAAGTTTGGATGTGATTTTACTTCTCCCGACAGCCTTTAGTGGGATTTGTATGAAGTGGGCATTGGAGGTGCAAGAAACTGTATATGTTTCATAGAGAAGTCTCAGTCTCATCCCCCCTTGCCTTGAACAAAATTATTCTATTTTACTTGTCCAGAAGAGCATCTCACAAGATACAATATGTTGTTTCTCTCTTGGGGCAGTAATTCATTTTGTATTTGTTTGGGTTTCACAAATGCTATAGCTTCAGTTAAATCAGAGTCCTCCACCAGAACTGAGCCACCTCAGGTTCAAATGCATTTGTTTGTAATTATTATTTTGCTGTCTGTTTTTATACTATTTTCAGTTCTTATCACTTATGTTATAACTTCTTCAGGGCAGGCTGATACTAACGATTTGCAGACCCTGAGCAGGAGGGGTCTGTATAGAAAATATTTCTAAATTTGTTCCCTGTTTCTAAACTTCTCTGTACTTAAGCCATATTGCTGCTATTGGTGATGTACCCAGTTTTTATAGTATATGAACCCAAAATCAATATAAGAGATATAGTAAAGCACTTGACATGCTGGTGTTTGCTCTTATGTTAGTTGGACTAGAAGAAAAACAAAATTTAGTATTTGTATGGCTGTAGCACCTCTAAGCTGTTGTCACAAAGTAGGATGCTATTCTGGTTAAGTACTGTCTAAAGACAGAATCCCTACACCGCAGAGCATCAAATGAAAAGTGGAAGAAAGTGGTTACATTTTTCTTGAGATCATCCATTTCTTTGCCAGGTGCTCTGGGATAAACTAGAACTTCAAATACTATGGAGAAAGAAATATTTAGAAAACAGAGATAATAAAAGGTGATATTTTGACCTGCAATGGACTTGCATGTTGTCTTTCACTAATCTGATCAGATTTTAGATGAAAGATTCTTAAGATAGTTGTCTCTCACAGCAGACTCTCAGATAACCCCTGTTGCCAGTCCAAATTAATTAGCTTCAGTTTTCTTTAGAAGCAAGAAGAAAAGCATAATCTTTGAGAACAAAAGTGATGTGGTTTTGCATATAGGACTTATTCAAAAATGGCAGATGACGGAAGAGGGATGTGCAGCAGCAGCCGCAGGCATTAGTTCCTGACATACAGGCAGTACCAAGTGGAAATTCTTCTCTGCACAACAGGGAGCTGAACAGAACCCACATCCACCCAGATGCTGTGTATGCAAACACAGCAAAGAGAAAGGCATTTCAGGATCAGTTAGAAATCATCACTGATTATAAGCCTGGCAGGGACTCACACAGATAACCAGGTCTCCAGCTGCTGCAGGCAGATCTCCAGGAATTTCCCCTGCAGGTCCTAACACCTGAAATGCAACCATTTGCATTGTATAGATAATCCAGTAAAAAGCATGCATATATGCCCGATAAGTCTGAAGGGGGGAAAATACTCTGACTACAATGAGAAGTTGTTAACTAAAACTGAAGTGACTGTGGGTTGTTTTTTTCCTGGTTACTGAGAATCTGGGACGCTGGCCTGTGGTTTTGACAATCCACTACAGCATTTAAGGCAAATTCAACCGGTTCCAGGCTCTGCAGGCAGAGAACATAACTGCGTTCACTGAATTTGAGGGAGTTTTCCAATGTTTATGATCTACTCTGAAATGTTGATGGGAAATATTTCCCACCTGATGGCTCTTGGCAGACAGAAAGCTAGGGTAGGTGTGCAGCAGGTTCTTGCAGATCCCTGCTAAGCTCTAGTTACTTCTTGGCTGGTGGAGCCGCACCAGCTGATCAGCTCCGTGCTTCATCAGCCTGGTTGCTCTGAGGGACAGCTTGCAATGGTATCTCATCCTGACAATACCAACTATACACACAAACAAAATTACTTCCTCCTTGCATCTGTTTCATGCTCACACTCTCCTGCTCTCAAATGTAAAGGCAAAATCTTTCTTAGACCCAGTTTGGAAGGAAAATGCCCTATCTGTTACTGAATTGTTAAAACCAGGTTTTCTGGTCATTGGTTATATATATATGACATTATATACATTACACATGACACCTAAAAAATCATATGTGACTGTAAATCTGCCGCTAGAGAGCTGTCTCCTCTGTTCCTTGCCCCTTTCCTTTTCCCTTTTCCTTTTCCTCATATAGCATTCTCTCTCCCTCTGGCTTCAGGCACATTCCCGGAGCTGTGAGTGACACTCATGCCTGCTGTTCTGGCCTGGCCTTTTTCTTCCTGGCCTTTCAGCCACTCTCTCAGCCCTGACTGATAAGCACCATCCATCTTATTCATGGGCAAGGTAATGCAGGACTGAAGGAGATAACGCAAAGAATGCAAACAAGCCATTCAGAAGGATGGCCTTGATTAAATTGCACAGGCTAGAGAAAACATTTTAGGACCTTGATGAAGGCAGATGTAAAAAAGTAAAAAGAACAACTAAAATCCTAAGCTAGGGGCAGCTTCAAACAATTTTATTTGGAAATTCATCATACTCTTTTTAACAGCTGCAGCATGACAACAGCAGGAACTGAATAAGTCAGTAGCATTAAAATATTGCAAAAGTCTCAAACGTATCTTGTTCTGCACTGCTTCTTGCCGATTCTGGCAAATCTAAGTCACATTCTGTCTGCACTAAGCAGGAAATACCTCTGAACCCTGAGGTCTGGGCTGGCCCTGAACTCAAAGGAAACCCTGACCTGACCTGTATTATGGTGTTACAGTTATGGGCCATCCAGATAAGCTTCCTTTGTTTTTAAAGAGAAGGACCAGTTCTCTAGGTGTACATGTCCTTCAACAGTCCATCTGATTTTTTTTCCCCTTTTTCCTAATTTCAGTAAGATAGTCTTACATCTCGGGGTACAAGTTCGGGATGATCCTTCTTGGCAAATAAAGCATGCTCTATGTTGTGCTGTGTGTTACTGCTCTCCTCAGGGGGTGGGGGCAGGGAGAAGGTCTCCTAGTGCTTTTAGTTATAATTCTTCGAAATGTAGTTTTGACACAAAGGTAAGGAAAACAAACACATTCCCCTAGATCCCACGGATGTGCTAAAAAGTGATGAAGTAAACCAGAATGTCATGCGATCTCAACATATTTCATCCTGTAATCCCAAAGGAATCAGGAGCTTAATCAAAGAAGAGAACAACATTATAGGCTAGAAATATCACTTCATCTTCTATGTTGTAGGCACTGATGCATGAATGTTTATTTTCATCTTTTGTTTCTCATAGCGAATCTGGTGTCTTAGAATCTGGAAAACCAAATCGGGACCTCAGTGGAGAAGCAAGTGGGGAAATCTAGTTTATGAATGGTCAACAGGCTAGCAGCCCAGAGGGCAACCTTATCATAAGTTAAAACCGCTTCATCCTATTCCTTTCTTACAGCTTATCTTATCTACCAAAAGATAGACAGGGAGAGCCAAAATATCCTCTGCTCAACTCTTTTCCTCCAGTAGACCCATTAGGATATTTGGAATTTAGCAAAGGACTGAGTGGTTCCCATAGTTAACCACTCCTCAGCCATACATACTCTACTCCAAAGATTTTTGTAAGAGTGTAAGATAAGGGCTATGCAGGAAAGAGAAATTGTGCTTTGGGGGAAATTGCATTATTACAGTCTTCAGGGAGAATGAAGCACTGAATTCTTAAACTATGTTAACAAAGCATTTGGGGCAAAGATACTGTGGGGTTCATCAGAATACTTCTTTTTTGCTACAAATTAAATGTGCTCAGACTTTAACTTGTTTATATTTTATTTCTCTACTGGAACACTGAAAGGCAAGACCACAAAGGACATTGTAAGACCATCCAAGAGAGTCCAACCCCCTATGTACTAAAGGGAGGTCTGTCTGAATGTGCATCACAAGCAGCACAAGCTTTTTAGTGCTTTTGATTTTTCTGGAACTAAGAAAATACATTTTGAAATGAAAACTTGAAATCTTTGCTGAAATTAATCCAGCATATGAATTTCATTCTTTATGACTCAGTAATTCTTTGACGCAAGTATTGGGAGGGGCTTTTTGCTCAATCAATATTTGAACACAGAAAAATGTTCCATTAGAAAATTTCTAACCAGCATAACCTAGAAGTCCATACACTGGCATTAACCCTTATTAAAATAATTACATGTTTAATCATGTAGTTACTGAGTTCAGTCTGTGCTTTTGTTCTTTGCAGGTACATCCAGCATGTCTGAAGAAAATAATGGAAATAGATCGGAGAACAGTATACGAATTGTTTTCTTGACACCCTACTTTTCTCAAAAAAAATCAGTCTTACCCTTATATTATATGTTTCTTATATTAAATACAGATGCTTTAGATGGCTAATGTATTCAGGCTGAACTCAGTGTAGGCAGTTCAGTTATTCGTCATATTAAATGAGAGAAAAGCCAATGATAAGTTGTAATTTTACTATTTTTAATTGTCTCTGAGTGGAGATTTCTTTGGTAAAACAAAAGTCAGCTTAGATCGAGGTTCCTTTGACGCACGGAAAAGACTCTATAACTCGAAAAGTTATAAAGTAGGTATGTTTTAATAAGCGCGCTGGTGCACGTGGGATATCTCCTCAAAGACATGCACACCCGACAAACGCAGTTACCCCAGTTAAATGCAGTAAGAGTTACATATGTATTAGATGACTATACATATTCATAAACTATCCCGAACACGCGTTCCGCTCCGGTGGTCGTGGGCGGGGGTCTTCTTCATAATCAGCTCTTTGTCTGTTCCTGGTACCCTGTAGGGCATCTCATTCCCGGATGGTCTTATCAGATGTCTCTTTCCCGTCAGTGCCTTCCTCGATTGCTTTCGTTCCCTCAGGGGCTGACAATGGGCGATCCTCCCTTATCTTGCATATCTTAGGCCTCTGGATGGCTGCAGTTTTCTGCTGCTCCTTCTGTCACAACTTTGCTGGGTGTGTCGTCTTGCCCTTCTCAAGGCTCAAGCACAAACATTCGTTAATTATCACAACACATAGGTCGGGCTCATGGACCATCGACTCCAATTCAAAAGCAACACAACAGAAGTCCAGGAAATGGCTGAATAAGCAACGCACTTAGACAACTTTATAACAAGGAATAGTCAAGGACATCTAAACGCAATATTAAAACTGTTTTCCCTTGCATCACCTTTACCACAAGTTTAGACAGCACATGGATCCATTTGACCTCATCCCTCTACTCAGTGATATGGCAACACAGAGAACTACACTCCACATATTATTATTTTTCATAGCTGACACTTTGGTGTCAGCCCATCCTAGACTTGAAGATATGAGGAGTCAAGCTACAGATCACTGCTGGCACCAACTCTTTGCTTCTCTGTCCTGCAACTTGATTCAGTGAGGTAACTTATCTCCTAAATATCTATGGTATCAATTAGTATTTGTATTGCAGTTCTGCATCTAATCTATGTTATCTCTAACATACATACCTAAACTTCACTGCCCAATAACTTGTATCTTTTCTTTCCCCATCTGTAGTGTATTACACAAATGCACCGCAGTGGTAATAAATGGCCATTTCCCCACGATTTCATTTACAGGAAATGAAAATTCAAACCTCAGTGTTTCTCCTAACGAATAGAAGTACATAAAGCATTAGTAAAAGAATGCTGTGGCGTTTGCTAAATTCCTCATACCTGTGATGATTTTCTTCACCATTTCTTAGGGTGAAAACAGTCATGGAGAATGATTATGTAATAACACCTATTTTTCAGCTTTCCTCTGTGTAAGACTGACAGTCTAGAGTGATTAATTATCAACAGTCTGTGCTCACGCTGCAGATTCTGCAAAGCTGGAACAGAGTAAGCTGGAGGCTACTAACTTTTTGTGCATCACCAAGACCATGGTTTACAGAACGACAGTCACCCCTGTGCTCAGATCCTGGTGATGGTGAGACACGTCACTGAAGGCAGAAATTTGAACAGTGAGACCTCTGTTATTTGCGACAGTTTATGAAAATAACACATCTCAGTCCAGGTCTTGGAAATGAGTATGGTTTTGCAGGAGAAGCAGCTGTACCTTCCATGTTTTATTTTCAAATTAATCTGCAGTGAGCATTCTCCAAAATAAACTATATTGCTAGACAACACAACGAACACAAGACACATTAAAAACTGTGAAGAGAATAAAACAGTTCTTGAAGCCTTCTCTTGTGCAAAGACCGCATACCAGTTTTGCCCAGTGGTATGGTAAAAATCTCCTGGCACAAAAATCACAAAAAAAAGGGGGGAAAATTGTTATTAAACTGTAGCAAGGAAGCAATACCTTTATTAGGAAATCTCAGAGGGGCATGTTGTGCTTCTGAAGCACATTGTGCTTCTGAATATGACTGAAGCTCAATTTTCTTGATTCGTTTGCCCTCAAAGTCCATTTCATAGCCTTATATATCTAAATTGCAGGATTATTTTTTTCTATGTGCTAGATTAAAACATCTTTGTAATCTACATCAAAAGATAGTCTGCCCAGCTCCCGAATTCTTAAGAACAGTGGAGTTAAGAATAACTGCTGTCTCCCTTGCTTCTACACCCTGAGCTCCCTGAAATCTTGTGTTTCTTAAGTGTTAGGTAATTCTTTGGTGCCTAAATTTCATTTGCCACACTTCAAGTTCAGGTTCCTGCAAAGCTGCTGTCCCTGGCTGGTTGTGCATTCCCTAGCTACAGGCTCCAACATTATCAAGTTTGAAGGCTTAACTCAGCAATAGAGGTAATTCTTGGACCCTTGAGAGTTACACTGCTTGCAGCAGGTGCTGGATTAGTCCTTACCTGTCTGCAGCCCTCTTCCTGTGTTTAGGTGTGACAGTGATGAGAGTTTTCTGAGCCCCAGCTGTTTGGAGAGAAGATAATTCAAAGACAGGTGGAAATTTAAGAACAAATTCATTGGAAATGACACCCTTAAAAAATCTGACTTGAAGCACCACATGTTCTTGAGGCCATATTCTTATATACATTCGGTCTAAAAAGATAATATTTCTAAGCTGATTTCAGTGTGTGTTTTATTTATGGACTCTTACTTCTTTCTTCATAAAAATGTTCAAACTGCTCCACAGCTTTTTACCCAGGCAAAAAAAACCACTTTTTTTCCACAGGATCAGCCTCAGCCCATCCCCCATGTTCAATTAGCCATCCCTGAATAGGAAGACAGCTAATAAATAGCAAATAACAAAACCCAGTCCCTAAAACTGGAGCAGCTAAACACTCTTAAGACACAACCTGAGATGGTAGGAAATGGAGTTCACGCAGAATGGCAGAAATGTGGAGCCTGAATAATGCATAGATCTCATCCCTGATATCAGAACACATCTGGCTGCATGTTCTCTTCTTGGTCATCATTTCCCTTTTCAGCAAATACGCGTGCCTTGATAAATGATGTTACAAATATATATATGTAGGGAGACATGAGATTTGTCCTGTGGTTTCAGGATGTTTCAGAGTCCCCTGGCCAAAGAGTGGAGACTTGCACAGAAGTCTCTTCATCTTCCCTTGCTTCTTATTTTAAATCTGAGTTGTAACTTGGGTTGAGAAAGTCATCCAGCACCAAGAAATATAAAAGTCCCACACAACTGTGTTGTGGTTAAGAAGAGATTAACAAATGGTGAGCACAACCTATCTACCACAACACAAGGATGTTGTGAATGCTAAAATGAGACACTTCCTCTTTCAACCCAGAAATGTGACCAGTATTTTCCAGGATAACATCCTGTGGCAAAGGCAAGCCTCTGACCACAGCTCGTATTGCATCCCTAACCTGCAACAGAAAGGTTTGGAAGAGGTGAGGAGTCCATATGTGACCAATCACCTGGTGTAATCTGCAGGACCAGCAGGATTAATACAATCCCCTTAATTTGTCAGGTTTTGTGGGGAAGGCAGTTTGTGGCTTGTCTGTTTTAAAGATCTTTCCACTTATCTTCTTTTTTTTCAGACTTACCCTAGCTCTTCCCTCTTCAGGATAAAGATAGAGCCCATAAAGGCAGAAATTAGTCCAAGACACAGGGAAAAGCAAAGAATCTGAGACCAGGCTTTGGCATCACAGTATATCTGCCCTGAGGTCTTCTAGTGTCACATCAAAATATCCTTACTTTGTTTGAAATCTCTGAAAAAACTCAAACTGAAAAACTGTTTGAAATCCATACTGCTGTTTGAAACCTCTTGCAAATATTGAAGACGCATCTTTGTACCGCTAGACTTGATGGCAGATCAGTCATTATCCGACCTTCCGACAGCTGGAAAAAATCACCAGCTTAAATGCTGTCCCAGATTGATTCATCAGAAATATGACCTATTGCATAACCCTGTACTGCTCATTAGCTCTCCAGGGTCCAGGTCTGGTACTAATGACCACACGGCTATCACCTCACCTTGTCTTAGACCCAGAAAAGGTATCTTCTGAAGAATATCTACCTTTAACTAGGACATTTTAATCACTCTTAGTGTCTCGTGCAGACAAAGTCTATCATGTTTAAAAGCATGTTATGCTGTTAAGTCACTTGATTTCTAGCAGTTGGTTTTCCCAAGGCAGAGAGACAACTCCTTGCTGATGAGGAGAATCAGGAGGTAGTTCTCTGGAGGTGCTCACCTGTGCGGATTCATAGATCTCTGATGGGGATGGACCTCTGATCTCTGTAGCCATACTACAGCAGGTGACTGCTGAGATGTTCAGAGTCTGGGAGGACAGTCAGAAAGTCACAGAGGATCTGTGAGCAACTACCACAAATTTGATGGGGCTGCTCCCAAATGTAAAGGCAGAAGGATCAAATCTGGGTGATCGAGCCAGGCTCTTTAAAAGAAAGGCAGTGGCAGGGCCGGGATATATGGGAATTGTGGTGTAGTGAAGGCCTACTTCTTGCTTTTTCTCTGCAAAATAAATAAACCAATCTTATTTCAGGCCATTTTAATAAAGTGCAAAAGGATTGCTGAAAATAAAAGAACCATCCAGAAAACTTCACACATCCTCCCAACTCATCTGCTAGATGAGTTTAATGGACACGTTCCTGTGTGATCTAGTCTGAGTGATCCTGCTCTGGCAGGGGGGTTGGACTAGACCATCTTTCCAGGTCCCTTCCAACCCCTGACTTTCTGTGATTTTGTGAAAGAAACGAAAAAAAAACCCCAAACACAACCCGACCCGTGCTTTCAGGGTTGCTGGCCCTCCCTCGGGCCTGCCTAGGCGGTTTGCCCCGGGCAGGCAGGGCCACCTGGGCCGGACACA